>NC_134024.1:25476657-25776657 GCF_040712315.1 Castanea sativa | reverse complement strand
TTATTGCATATCATTATTCAAATGTTAGCACATTCGTTCCCATTCCATTGATTGATTTTGTTTTAATTATTAATTGCCCACACTTTTGAGATTGATGAAACAAGAAGGTAGGAGGTTGAAAAAAGTTGGATGTAAGAATAGGTTAGATCTAAATTTAGAAATTTATCAGACTTGCTTGGCAACCATTGCGGGCGACTTCAGCATCTAAAGACAATTTTTCTCAGAATTATTGAGGTGAAATGTTGTAATTAATGCATAACAAAAGTTGTATATGTTAAACCCATGTAAAATTGATGTTTTCCTCGCCACTATTTACCATTTTTAACATTTGACAAAAAGTTGTCTCCAAGCAATTCTTAAAGAGTTCAACTCCAGTTGAGTTCTTTAAACAATTTTTTTTTAAAGGAAAATTCTCTAAACAAATTGAAAAGAGAAACAAAAGAGACTCCTTAATAATTAAGGACTAAGTTGGTTAGTTTTGAAATATTCTAAACCTCAAGATAGTATATTTTACCGGTATATGTTTCTCTCAGTGAAAATATTTTCGGCTAAAACAATCCGTCTTAACAAAAAGAGGAGGGGCATTAGACAAACTCTGCTACAACAAACGGACAACAAATTCTGACGAAGCACTTATTCTTAAAAAAAGGAAAAAAAGTTCTGAGAATGTGCTGAACCATATTATCAACTAGTTGTAAACAATCTTCTTTTTACGACGTGCATTGATTTTGTAACACAAAGCCCAATTTGTTGGCTTGTTGCTGTTGTTTAATAGTTATATCAGGTCCAACGCAATGAAAGAGGCATGACAGCAGTCCATAACGGCGAATGGAAACATCATCTTCCCTAAGGCAGAACTGGGGAAGATATAGCTCGGGTTTTGAAGACTTAAATCAGAGCAAATGGCTGATTAAAGCATCTGCAGAAGGACTAAATATGCACTTGTTGCTTTAAATGGGAGATGGGGTACATTAGAACTTCAAAAGGGAAGACAAATCACATCAAACATTACTATTTGAACTTCATATACAGTTTTCCACCAAATTGGATTAACATGTGAACAATTTAGATCAAACTAGAGAAGTAAATGAAATGCTTATTGGGAGTGTGTGAGAGAAACACAATGAGTACAATCACCAAGAGCAACATCCGCTGGTTGATGCATCAGGTTGTGGGGGTTTCTCTTTGAAGATGTTCTTTTTCACTCCAGCTGAGCCCTCAGCCAAGAGACTAGGTGTATCCAAAATCTGCAGATCAACATGGTACCATCCATCAACACAAGTCATGGATTATTTGTCAAGTTCAAGAAAATATTGACGTAATAAAACAAACTAACCAGTGAATATATTCTTTTTCATACGTTATACAACCACTGTTATTCTGTTAAAAATTATCTCTTTCACCACCTTATGTTTATTTATACATATATACAAATTAAAAGTGGTGTCAGCAGGGCACATGGGCACGGAAGGCTCAAGACTTTTAGCAGTACGCTTGAAAAAATAAACAAAAAAAGCAAAATTTATTGTCACCATGCCAATTATTAAACATGCCAATGTTATGACGTGCGCAATTCACTCTTTGTTATTTGTTGACATGCTAAGCCATCTTAAACAAATGTCTTCTGAACCAATACTCCTTTCGCTTAGACATCGTAACAAAAAACATGTCCCCAAATGTGCCATGCTATGCCTTTAAAAAAAAATGTTCTTTACATGCTTCCTCGAAGCCCTTAGAAGTTAGAACCTTATTACTTATCTAATCATGAACTTAAACTATATGGTGCATTTTGCTTTTGTGTTGTCCTCGCACCACTTCTAAAGGCCGATGTATAGGAGGCTTAGAGAATTAATGATGTCAAGTGTTGAGTTAAACTAAAAAATCATCTACCCCAAGAGCTATGCTGACCAGGCACCACATGGGAATAAGCATGGATCCAAGATGATACTGCTACTATTAGAAGCAGTTTTATTATTAAACAGCATCTGGATGTGAACAAAGTATATAAAAAAATTATTATAACACTTATAGTCATTTCCAAGTTTCATAAAAGTATGGGATTAAGTTTTCCACCGGATCCAAATCCATACTGAACTGGTAACCGTCCTAGTAATCACAACTGGAAGTGCATTTGATGAAAATGTAAAAACAATGTAGAGCAAAAGGATTTTAGTATTTTGCATACCTTTAACACAAGCTCCTCAAAGCATTGCTCCACATTGACTCGAGTTTTTGCACTACACTCCAAATATAGGCATCCATATTCTCTGGCAAAGTCAATGCCCTCTTTTTTGCTGACAACCCTTTCACTTTCCTGAAAAGAAAGGTAACTTCAATATGCATGATACATTTGATTCAAGTAATTGAAACTTGAATAAACATGACATCCCAAGAATCCTATATCTAATAAGCTCATGAGACAAGGCAAAGTTGAAAATAACTAAGTATAATAATATGATCACAATAAAAGTACTAGTTCATTACTAACTTCTCTGCTCACCCTGCTACCCAATAGGAGATCTTAGTAAAATCCTAACATTTAGATTATTTTATCAAGAAAAGGATGCTCTCAAGAGTCAAAATAGTTATAAGAGCAAGTTCATTAAAGAATAAAGACATACCTTATCAACTTTGTTGCCAACAAGCATCTTGATGCAATCTTGATTGGTTGAGTACAAGTCAATCTCCTTAGCCCATATATCAGATAGATTTGTGAAAGTATCTCGCCGTGTTACATCGTACACTACAACAGCAAGATTTGTTAGCTTTAGCAATAGCTAAGAACCAATGAAGGAGAAAATTTTCAAAACTCATACAACATTGATCATTCTTAAGGATACAAGTCAATCTGCAGAAGCAGATTCTATAACATCAAACACGATCTTTCAGATTCATTGATTCCCAAGCGACAACATAGCATGAATTTCTTATTAACTGAACAAAGAGAGAAAAGATAACTGAGAGGAATAAAGGAGGTGAATCAACATACCCATTATTATCCCTTGAGCTCCTCTGTAATATGAGCTAGTCAGTGTTCTAAATCTTTCTTGTCCAGCTTCATGACACAAAAATAGAAAAATTATGTCAGAAACAACGCCCCAACAACTCTTTTCTTAACTTCATGTGAACTTGGGAAAAAAAGCATGGGAACAAGATATGATAATAATATCCTGTCCTTACCAAGAAAGCATGTATAAGGGTTTATTTAGTAGTGTGTTTTAGGAAATGAATTACATTAACAACTGTAAGAACATTGAAGGTATTGGGATTCATGACCCACTTATACCATAATTCTTTTAGTTGAAACTTCTCATATATGCAAAATTCTTAAATTAATTAATATTGTTCGTTTCAGTCTCTTTCTGGAAGGTTTGATCTACTCCACTATAAGAACCTTTACTGCAGAAGTTCAACAACAGCAGAAACAACAAAAAATTAGTTAGGGTCGGCCATACGTATTCTTTTCCACTAATCTATTATAAATGAAGTCATACTATCGTTATTTCCTAAATTGACATGTCCTTTCTCAGTACACCAAACATTTTATTTTTTTCCATTCCCTCAACTTGAATCAACTCATTCTCAATGGTGCATTAATTGCTCTCCTCTAATCATGACCAAACATCTCAAGCGACTCTCCAACATCTTTTTATTTCACTCTTTCTTGCTGCAGAAGTGTAAGTCAATCATAATGTACACGCAAACCCAAACTCTTAAATCATTCACATGATTGGGATCTTTAAAAGTAGATCATTATCCACAGAACCACAAAAAAGATTGGCCCAATATTTCCAAGATTAAGTACTACAGATCACCAAATTCAATTGTATTGTGCATTGAAAATTTAAGCATACCTCGGAAACTTAAACAGAAATTCCATTATTAATTGATGGTGTCTTAAGCAATGCCAGTGATTAGCGTTTTACTTACTAAACCAATAATTCATAAAAAAAAATGATGATGCGTGAATCCAAGGTTTTGTTCTTCCAACATGTATATATAACATAGAAGAATAGAGACATCACATCACAAACTAAAACAGAGTCTTCAAACACATTAAACTTTTTTCTTTTCTTTTTTTAAGAATTATATATAGAGTTACCAACCAGTGTCCCAAATTGCAAGCTTCAACTTCTTCCCACCAAGAGTAACATGTTTCACCTTAAAATCAACACCTATATATAAGATAAAATAAAATAAAACATATGAATTTTTTTAAATAATAATTATTTAAAAAAAAAAAAAAGGAGTAGTGGGGGGGAAATGATAAGCAGACCGATGGTAGGAGAGAGATCCTCGAAGGTATTGGAAGTGAAACTCAAGAGAAGCGTGCTTTTTCCAACTCCAGAGTCTCCAATCAGCAACAACTTGAACAGGTAATCAAACTCCGCCATAGTCGAATTTGAAGAAGAAGACGACGCCGCATCCATTGTTATAATATATATAATATCTACTCAACCAATCACCACCACCATTAAAAAAAAAAAAAAATTTAAAAAACAAACAAAGAATTATGAGAAGGAGTTGTTGATAGGGAAAAGAGAAAGGAATAAACAGAATTGGATCTGAGGATATTTATTTAATGGTGGTGAAGTGTAGTGTAGTGTAGGGAAAGTAAAAGGATTGCAGAGAGAGAGAAGGAAACAGACAGTATAAAAAGAAAGCAGAAAGATCTACTTCCACTTGAAGCTACTAAAGTCTTCTTTTCCTCTCCTACTCCCTCTCTTTTCCCACCGATTCATTGCTTTTTTATTGAGTCTTTATCCACTGCTGTGCGTCTGCATTGTTTCTTGGGTTTTTTTTTGGTAGCCCATTGGATCATCAAGTATTTACTTATTTAGGGGATGCACATGCACGTAATCCACCAACCCGACTAGACCCAAGAGTCAAGACCCAACTTCTCAAATTGGGTTTTTGTGAGTTGGGTTGAAATTTTATTTTAAGCATAGGTAGTTTTGGATTGATAGATTTTTCTAATCTATTTGACTCACCAAAAATTTGAATTTCTTTTATTACTTTTTTAATGAATTTAGCAATTTGTAGTATAATTTATGCGAACAATGATATTATAATAATTTATTAAAAAAAAATCTTATATAGTTGATGAAAGCCCACTTTGTTACAAGAGATGATACAAGTATAGCCCACTCAACTTAGTACATATGGGTTAGATTTATTAATTTCTACACGTGACAAGTTGGGTTGGGAATTTTCTAACCCAACCTAAGTATGCTTACTAATTTTCATTAGGACTAAGGGTGCCCACCCGGCTTTGAATGCGGAGGCTTTTGCATCTCTCTCTCTCTCTCTCTCTCTCTCTCTCTCTCTCTCTCTCTCTCTCTCTCTCTCTCTCTCTCTCTCTCTCTCTCTCTCTATCTCTCTCTCTCTCCAATATGAGGATCCAGCCTCCCTCCACAATTGTTGTGCCTCTATCACTAACCCTTCGTTAATGTTGGCTTTTGTCAAATAACTTTTAACTATTGCTATAATGGTGAATCTTTTTTGATAAAGTATTATTCGACAAAAAATACTATTAAAAATAACTTGTTACGACTGTTTGGTCCATTCAATTATACACACACACATATATATATATATGTGTATATATTATTTAATACAAATTGTAATAATTTATACATATAATTTATTTTATATATGTAACTTATTTAAAATTTATACATGTTTTAATACCATCTTAAAAATCTATCAGTCCTCTGCCATTTTCACTCATAAATATCCAAATCCATTTATTCATTCAAATTGGCCCCTTATAATTGAGTAAAAAATTAATCATTTATTCGGGTTAGAATATTTAGTGATCCAATTATAATAATAAATAAACGAGTACGCATTTAGTGTTTCAAGAGTACAAAATCATGACCACCACACACTCCTGGTGCAATGGTCACTCCACAGGTATATATATATATATAGAGAGAGAGAGAGAGTGTACAATATTATGGAATTCCTTCCTCTCATGTAATAGTAATTTATACTTTAAAAAAAATATTTATAATAACATTGTTAAGAGATTTATAACGTAATTAGTGTCTTTCGAAATTTCCAATAAATTTTTTTTAAAGTTTCCAAAAGAAATAGGAACCAATTATGATTCTCTAAAATAATAGAGGAAAAAAAATAGTGAGCCAATTATACTCCATTTAATAAGATAATAATAAGTAAATAAATGGTTGGTAATTGTGTTACTCATTATTGGCTTAGCCAACAAAGTACGAAGACTCATTATTGGCTTAACTAATTTTTTAGTTATATCAATTTCAAATTTTTGGTTTAGGACTTTTAACGAATAAAAAATCTTCAAAAAAAAATGTAGAAGAAATAAGATAATAGAGCATGAGTAAATATTCTAAGCATTGTGTAACAAATAAATCGAGCATTTTCAGACAAAATCCATCAACGGAAATGTCTTTGAAGTAAATCCATTAACAACCACAAAAATCGAGCTTTTTCAAAACAAAAAAAAAATAAATAAAGCTTTACAAATTATTTTGTGAATATTATACTATTGTGCACAACAATCTATCTACACATAAATTTCAAAAATCCATGGCTTAGCTATGCTAAAATACAAGAAATTTTGAGGGCTTTGTCGACATTTACTTGATTATTCAGCTTTTGTCGTATTCACTGTGGAATCATTGTTGGGCTATGAGATGAGAGGTTGTAGGAGACCAGCTAAGGTGTATTTGTTACTGTGAGTTTGTAAATAAAAGTCCTTAACATCAACCTAAGTTTTCAAAGAAGCTAGAAAGAATGAGCAGGAAGGGATGATTGTCGAAATTTTGTATTTTGTAAAACTTTTAAGAATAAGTTGAGGGCAATTTTGGAAATGTGTTATTAATTAAAGAGTAGGTTAGTATACAACATTTTTAACATCAATTTAACAGTTTAGTTAAATGAATGTCAAAGGGGAAAAATGTTTTTTCCTTTTAAGTTTGGGGGTGAGTATTTTTTTTTATACAAAATAGAATTTTTACAATAATCTAATCTAACGCTCTGTTTGTTTCAATAATGATGTTTTCTAGAAAATGAGTCATTTTCTAAAAAGCATTTTCTATAAAACTATCTCATTTTCCAATGTTTGGTAGTAACTTTAAATAAGTTGAAAAACAACCTCTTAACTTCCCTTATTTAGCTTGCTGTGAGATAGAGTTGTTTTCCAAAAAAATTTAATGGAAAACAATCTCTAAAAATAAGTCATACTTTTTATATTGACCAAAGATAGTTTTCCTTTGACTCATATTTTTTTATGCTACCAAACATTGGAAAATAAGGAAAACTATCTTTACACAAGGTTTTCCATTGAAACAAACGGAGCGTAAGTATATATGTGTGTGAAGCTCCCTCCTAGAAACTTAAACCCTAACCCTTGCCCCCCACACTCTACAAGTATTTATACTTGTGGAGTGACCACCGTACTAAAGATGCGCGGTGGTTCAAGAGTGAGTATTAATTTTTCAAATCTCAAGAAAGGGGAGTTTTATTTGCCCAATTTTTTTAAGTTTCCAAAATAAATAGGATCCAATTATGATCCTCAGAAATAAATGGGGGAAAAAAATAGTGAGCCAATTATGATTCTCAAAAAAGAAAAAAAAAAATAGCGAGCCAATTATACCCCATTCAAGATAATAATAAGCAAATAAATGGTTGGTAATTGTGTATTTGTGTTACTCATTATTGGCTAGCCAACAAAGTAAGAAGACCCATTCGGGTTTTCTCCCTTGTCCACTTGGGCTGTTCATTTCATTTGTCCAACAGCAATCCTCCCCAAACTCCAAATAATCATCAACATCAAGGTTCGTTTCTCTTCAATCTTCATCCCTCTCCACATTTCCCTCATCCCCCACAAAATCACTCAAACACAGCGACACCCTCATGGCCCAGAAGGACGAGGCTGTTCATGACCAACTCGCCGACTCACTCAACGATCTCTTCACCAGCGTCTCCACCATGATCAAATCCCAGCTCCAAGTAATCTCTCTCTCTCTCTCTCTTTAATTACTCTTTCTTTAATAAAGTTCTGGGATTTGTGTAATTATGGGTTTTGATTTTGAATTAAGGGGACGAATAATGAGCTAGAAGTGTTGGAGCAAATGAATGAGAGAGTGGGTGAAGAATACAAAGAGATGGGTGGCGTGGCATCTGGGCTGAGGGTATTCGTGGAGCAGTTGAAGTCAAAGGGTGGTAACTTCGACCAATATGTGCAGCAGATTGATGCAATAGAGCAACAAGTGACTGAGTTTGAAGCTGTTGTGTCTATGCTCGATAACCATGTTTCCCTTTTAGAATCCAAAGTTCTTTCTGTTTACCAATCCCCTCCTCCTCATCCTCCACATCCCACTTCCTAATTTTCTAGAGTTGTTGGGTCTATTTTATTACTCCAATCTTTGTTTTTTAATGTCACTTTCTTATTGATTTAATGTATTAAATTAGATGCGATATTAATGATTCAAACAGAAAATCTGGTTACATACTTGTTATTGAATTTTTTTTCAATTATTTTTAAAATAACTCAATTTCAATTAAAATTTAGAAATCGTGTCATAATTTCACAATTTTAAGAAAACATGATTTTAGCCTGTATGATAGTATGTGTATGGTGAACGTGTAATAAAGTGTATGATAATAATTATTCTAATTCAAATGGTCTGTGACCTTATGATCTATCCGACATTCGTATCGTTGGAAAGTATTGCACAAGATAGTCTTATAAAATTGCTCTTTTTTGGAAAGTCTTATAATCAGTCTTATAAAGTGCCCCTCACATTTGATAAATTCTACACATATTTGACATCTATATTTGTTTTTGTAAAGTTAGCAAAAACACAAGTGAAATATGAGTGTATATGAGAAATCTGCACCAAGAAGATTTGAATCCCCGTTCTCACCACCACCCCTTACTTAAGGGGCCCAATTGGAAATTCCTTTAGTTTTATCTGGCACTGTGACTCTGATAATGGCAATGAAATTTGAATGTATTTGAACCATAAAACTTAAGCTAAAATTTTATTTATGAAGCCTTTAATAAGAAATCCATGTCTCCAAAACAACAAACTTCTACGATATCACACATTTGTATCACAATACTATGGGATAATTACTGCTTTCATTTTAATTTTTTTTTTTAAATCTATACAGTGAAAATCAAGAGGTGTTTCCAAAAAAAAAAAAAAAAAAAAACCCAAGAGGGAAACAGGAAAGAGACAGAACAGAAAACAATTACAGAGGGCAAAGTTAGGCCTGTATTGTTGCTCTGATATACATTCAACTTATACATCTTATCAGTCTATATAATCACAATGTAGTTAGCCCAACTTATTTGTAGGTAATCTCTTTTTTCTCATTTCATCTTTTGTCGATGACGTCCTCTGTAACCAAGAGACCAACTCCTTCTATGTCTAGTTGATTTTTTTGACAAGTTTTGAAGCATCATAGCACGTGTTTTACCATCTGGTTGAAGACCATGCTCACGCATTTTGGTGTACAGATTCTTTGCAGAATCAATCTTGCCCCTTAAGTACATTCCTTGAATGACAGCATTATAAAGAGATACATTTGGTGCAGCCCACTGCAAAGGAAACAAAAATCAGTACGCCAGCACACTCAGTTTCAAAGGTCCATTTCTCTCTCTCTCTCTCTCTCTCACACACACACACACACACACACACACACAAAATCAAAGGTCCAAACAAAGTATAAATGCAGTAGCATTAACCAAAAATTCACACAATAAATGCAACTTAATGTGTGTGACTTTAATAATTGCGCTGAAGAGGCACCACTCAACAAAATCATTTATGTCACAAGTTTCTTCAAATGGACATTAGAGTGAAAAAAGAAAGAAGGGGGGGGGGGGGGGGGGAACTGACTGCATATTGGACAACTCAGCAATGTAAAATTTGTGGTTGATATGAAATTTTTTTTTTTTTGAAAAGAGAAAATATTTTCACCTCCCATATTTGTTTGTTAATTCTGTATCACAACAAATTGAATTCAACAAAATAAAACATTTCAACAAAATAAAACTTACGTTTAGAATTTCCTCCACTTCTTCCCAGAGGGATCCCCATATGCAAGCTCTTAACAATGACAGATGAGTAAATGTGTCTGGATTGCACTTTTGATGAACCATGTGCTCATACACTTGCAATGCAACTTTTGGCTTCCTTGCAATCTCACAAGCACTAATGACAAGATTATATGATGCAGTTGGAACTGAGAGCCCAAAAGCTTCCATTTGCCACAAAAGCTGCAGTGCTCTATCCCATGAACCAAGCTTCGAGCAAGACATTAAAGCAGTGTTGTACAAATGTAAATTCAATTGAGAGCCTTGATCTCTCTTAATGCTGTTAAAGAGCTGAAGAACATCGTCATGTCGATCTGCATTATATAGAGCACCAAGTAGAGCATTCCATGTGTATGCATCTGGTGAATGACCCAAAGATGTTGTGATATCAAAAACCTCAAATGCTAGTTTGACCTCCCCAGCTTTCGCAAGAGAGTTAATCAATGCATTACAAGCAATTAGGTTTGGCTTCAGGCCACCCTTCAACATATCTTGAAAGACACTAAGTGCCAAATTCCACTTTCCCTCCTTTGTGCACACACTGATTATAGCTTGCTTTGTATCATTCCCTGGTTCAAATCCGTTCTGAACCATCTCACTGTAAGCATCAAGAGCCAGCTCATTTTGACTGCAATGAACAAAATTGCTAATTAATAGGCAATAAGTAACTCGTGTTGGACAGCAGCCATTTGGCTTCATACTTCTCCAGATCCTCTCAGTTTCAACACCATTGTTAACTTTACCACATACTGTTATCATAGTGTTATATGCAATTGCATCAAAATCCTTCTTTACTTGACATTCCCCTAGCATTTCCATAAGCATTTCAAGGGCAGTATCACTACCCTGAGAATTCGCAATTGCTTTAAGTACTAAGCTATAAGTGTGACCTGTAGTTATCTTCTTTGCCTTCAAAAACTCAAAGACTCTTAACCCATCATCAGGCTGCCCATTCCTAAAAAGGCATGATAAAAGAGAGTTATAGGCATGTAAACTAGGACAAAGACCTGATAATTCCATGGACCTAAATAATTCCAATGCACTTCTAACCTTATTGGTTCTGCTAAGCACCAAAAGTCGCTCTGATAACAACTCTTCATTTGTTTCCTCTAAAAAATGTACCCTACTTTCATTCGCAATCATCATCCTGTTTGAAAATTTTGACTCAGTCTGGCTAACAGGTGTAGGACTAGGTTCAATATCGAAATCCTTGTAATTTGCGACATTTCCCCAAGGAGGCCAAATCTGCTCAACAAAAGATTCACCAAATCCCTCATCTCCTTCAATCAACGTGTTTTCTTCCTCCTTTTCACAATCCATACCAACATCAACACTTGCAACCATGTTCACAACAATGCGTGATTTATCCACCCTCAACAAACTGATATTTGGCATCTTTGGTTGCCACATGGAAATTATACCCAGATTAGGCATTATGGCACACCGACTATTTGAATTTATAGCTGAATTAACATACACACAACAATGAAAATGCAGATTTTGGATTTTACAGAAGTAGCTAGTTGGAATATATGGGTAATATCGGCAAGAAAACCAATTTGATAAAACCATAGCAGAATTCAAATTCCTCAGCATTTCACGCATAACTGGGCCCTGAAAAAGGAAAACAAGGATGTTAAATGGCGACTCTTTAACCAAGAGAAGCTACTTGAGATAACAGCTAACCTTTTAAAGCATAAGTTAAGGATAACTCAAGCCCTCAAGAAACGAAGAATATATTATCCTGTCCCAATAAATTCCTATATTCTAAATGCTGGCTCACAATCCACAACACATAAATTAGAAGAATATTTCATTAAGTTTTAGATAAATTTTGGGAGGCAGAGGCCTAGCCCACTCTGGCTCATGATAATGCTTGTGATTATTATTGCAATTTTATCTATGGGCAATTCCTCTTTTTTTTTGGGGGGGGGGTTGGGAGGGGGGCGGGCTGGGGGGTGTTTATAGTAAACTAATCAACTGTATTGAGGATTTGTATGAAAATATATATAATAATGATTTTAGAGGATGTAGAGGCTAATAAATTTATTTATAAAGGAATTTCTACCATTGGATGTGATTGACAGAACATAACTGACATGCTTCATATCTCCAGACAAAAGAAGAAGCCAATTAACTGTTTTCTGATAGTAATTTTTTTTTCATGTCATATATAAAAATTACCTATTTACTATTAATACTTTAAAGTTACCTTGTCACAATAGCTCTCTCATGGATAGCATATGTACAAGAGAACCATTTAAAAATTTTCATGAAGCTATAACCATCATATTCTCCTTTGTTCTTTTTCTTTTTTTGATTAGTAGATAGTGGGGGAGGGGTGAGGTGGAGTTCGAACCACCAGCATGAGATACACAAAGAACCCATGATATTCTCCATTACCATTGACCTATCACTTGAACCCCATGATATTCCCTTTTTCTATTCTAAGAAGCCACAGTTAATCAATAGCTGTAATATGAAAGACATGAATAGAAAATGACATGCAGTCAAACAAAATTAGGAACAACTCCAAATATGCATCAAAAATTGCAAATCAGCTTATCAAACCTTTTTTTTCCAATATCCATATCTATTATTTGACTACATTCACATATAAGAAAAGTACACATTCCATTAAAAGAAGATATTTTTAGTTGCATAAGATACAAAAAAGCTGCAAAGCATGAACTTAGTAGTAGGAGATATGGACTTTCTTAATGCAATGGAACATAGCAGATATATCCATTCATATGTTGAAGTAATAAAATGATGTTATGAAACTTGAGTATTACTTACTATTTATTGATATTCTATGAAGACATCAAGTAGTAAGTTGTTTCTTTCGATTTTGTGCTTCTATGCTACGACTAGAATCTCGACATGGTCATTTGGTCAATTGCAACATGGTCATTTGGTAAACTCAGACAGCTTCATTCAATTGGCTGGCTTTATCTATATGTTTATTAAAAAATAATACTGGGCTCACAAAATGTTAAATCTATGTCATTTTGTGTCCAACATATAATGTGAACTACTCAAGTGTGAATTGCATGTCTTATAGCACTTGTATGATACGATCAAGCCAAAGTTTAGTACAATTCAGAAAAGTGATTTGCATTACTTTAGTAGCATTGAACAGGTTTTTCCTTTTAAAAGAATCAATTGTGGCAAGCTACAACTTGACCTCACTGTGGTGTCTCTCATGTTGAATAGAAATCTTAGACCAAATTATGCAACTATTATGTAGAAGGGAAATCCAGTATCACAAGCATATTTGTGTTCTGAGATTTGAATAAAATGATCATATGTTTCTTTATGCTAAATAAAATGCTAACAAATGAGTTCATCTATAATCTTCACCCAAAATGGAACTTCAAGCAAGAGAAAACAACCATTATTTGCACAAGTACGGAGTACCTCCGGGAATTTCCTATAAAACCAAGTATCTATATTTATTCTGTTTATCAGCTGGGTTATGGAAACTACAATAACTCTCAAACTACATGGAAACTAAGTAAACCAAAGTACCAAACACAAACAACATTAAAACAAATTAAATAGAAGCATGGCCAAAAGTTCTGGACAAAGCAGAAACCAATATTACAAAGAGTGTTCTTAAAATATTTCAAAGAGCAGAAACCAAACATAACCTTTTGCAAGGTTTGGGAGAGGCGATTGATAGGCAAACTTACCCCAAATTTTGTAAGGGTTGGTTTTTGGATTGAGCCCACATTACATCAGTTGGGTAGTAGGGCACTTTCCATTTCAACAAGGTCCAACCTCTACTAAGTAACATAAAGAATGAAAGTTAAACAGCAAATTATATACATACATACGTACATATACATATATATATCTATATACATATATATCTATCTATCTATATATATATATATATTAGAAAAAACAAGAAAAAAGAAACATAGATTAAAATTCATCATACTTGAAAATGTAGTGAAAAAGAAAATATTATCAATAGCAATTAACCAAGGATCTATGACCTATTACCAAATGATTTATTGTGTTTTCAAATCGTCTTATATTTGTGTTTAGTCAAATATGCTCAACTTCTCTGTATTAATGATTAAGGCGGGAAAATTAGGCCTCGAAGTGGAAGATTCCAGGTAATGCATTTCTACGCCCCATTTTGCATATTGCAAATGGTCGTATGTCAACCTAAAGATAAAAGAATATATTATGAATTCAGAATGTAGCAAACAATTAAGAAAAAATTTTCCTTTTCTTTTTTACTAGAAAATGACACGTCCTTTTTTCTATTACTTCAAAGGGAACCTGTGATGAAATGACTCAAAACAATCAGTACCATTCATTCACACTAGAAAGCATATCAATATAGCTTTCAAAATTTTAACTACACACAAACTGATAGTTAAAATTAATGAAACCATCTGGACCAACTTCATAGATACACCCAATTAGTTTCAAAGCTTGTAAGAGACAATTTCACAAACACCTTCCATGCAATAAAAATCAACATTTGAACTAACTTACAACAGACACCTATTGCCAAACCCATACAAATTCTTGCATTTTATGTCCAAATAAAGCAGTAACACACATGACACACCCATAAGCATAGAAGAAGACTAGCAAATGGAACCAACAAGAACGAAAGGAGAGAGAAAAAAGAATGTTACTTGCTGCAAGAAGTTGAAGTTGGGTTGCTGGCTGGCAACGCTAGTTTTGGGCTTTGCTTTGGGCGAGGTGAAGGCTTGGGGTTGATGGAAAGGGTGTGGCTTGAGAGAGAGGGAGACAGGACAGTGGACAGAGAAACCGAATAACTAACAACGATTTTTATGAACCTCGTAAGGATATTTTTTGGGCCCAACTACGGTGCTCGTTTGCTTAGTTCACAACTCTGACTCTCGATAGCCACGTACCTCTAATAAACCCCTCGAAGCCCCGACTACACATGTGATATTATCTATTACAATCACGTAAAGACTTTTTTTTTTATCCAAGAAAATTAAAAAGAAACCTTATAGCTCAATTGAGCGACCGACACCTCCTGCTCTTTTCTTGTTTTCATAATTTATAGATTTTTAAAAATATATATAATTCCATAATTGATGGTTAGGGAATTTGAACAGATGATTTGTGTATTAAAAGCACTCAAATGTGTAAATCAATTGAATTATTAGATTCTGGACACAGGAATTAAAAATTATCAAAAGCAATGAAAATTAAATAATGGCAACTTATGGTTTCCATTTAAATTTTTTTGGAGGATAAGATGTTTGGACAAATAGCAATGATAGGTGTGTTCCAATTTTATAGCTATGACAGCATTTGTGATCACTTGTTAGAACTCAAAAAAAAAACTTAGATTTGGAGTTGTAAAGTTAGAGGTATCTAAAGAATTAAGGAACCTTTTGAAACTTTTTTTTTTTTTTTTTTTTTTTTCTTTTGAAAAATTGGTGGTTTTAAAAATTGTGGTATGAAATTGAGTTTTTTATTTTATTTTTAAGTAGAATGCTTGTTAAAATTGTTAAAAAATGTTTTTTGAAAAAACGGAGTGTTTAACCAATACTTATCAAAATTGTTGTTTGAAGTGTAAATTACTTAAAAGTACAAAATATATACTCAATCGAGTCACTCTGTTTTGTAATGTGGATGGATAACTCATCAATAAGGAAACAATTTGATTCATTACGTGCAACCTCAACTCAATCAAGTTTTCACAGTAATATTGGGGTTGGAGTTTCAGTTTTAGAGGGGTTTTGTAAAGGGGAAAGAGAGAGGGAGAAATGCCTAAAAAAAGAGAAGGGAATTTTTGTACTTGAATTTTCCAAAGGGAGTGGGGGTATTTTGACAAGTGGGGTGGGGGGGAGGTGACATACCCACTTAGCTGCCCCTCTCAAATAGGCTGCTTGAGGGGTGTGGTACCTCTACATCACCTAATCTTATCCACTTGTCTTTATATTGTTGTCAGTGATCCTATAGATTGGGCCAGGGACATTCAGGTAATCCCAAATTTATTATTTTGAAAATCACATTAAGTTAGTTGGTGCATTACTGCATTGTATTGTATTTATCTATGCAAATCATCTACTTACTTCCAACTCTATCTTTCCCGCTTTTAACTATTTTTTTTCTTATTAATTTTCTTAACTTATTGTTACACTTTCTCAAACATTTCATCCTCCCTTTTAAACCTTTTTGACTCTATGCGTGTGTTTAAGTGAATTGTGAATTTTCTATAGAACTAACTTTGTTTGGTTGCTGGGAAAATTGAGTAGAAAAGGAGGGGAAAATAGAATTCATGACACATGTTTAGTGTTTTGTGTGTGTGTGTGTGTGTGTGTGTTTTGAAAAATTTGGGAAATTAAACTTACCTATGCTGAAATTGTTGTGAAATGAGAACTGTGAAAGAGTAAGGAAGGATGGTTATACAAAGAATGTTTTAGTTTCTGGTTTTGGGAATGGTAATTATGCTATTATGGTTGCCAGTCTTAATGAATAATGTTTCTTTTTATTCGTTGTTGTATCTAACTCGGTTGATTTCCATTGCAGTGCTTTGAAGGTACCCTTTCGGTTCTTAACAAATGGTAAGTCATTTAAGTGATTCAGTTTGTGATTCATCAATAGAAATTTTAGGAGCTACTAAGATGATGATGGGCTTATTGTAAAGATATATGTGATTATGGGGTTATTAGTTATGGTTTGTGAGGTTGTTGTTCAATTTGTTGTCAATTTCTCATATTTTGTCTAAGTAAATACATATAGTAGTGGTGGGTTGTTGTTTGGGAGTAAGCGGGTGGCTTGCATGGAGAGAAATGGAGAGAAAAGGTGGAGTATTTTCTATTAGGAGTGTTGTTTGTTTTTTAAACTCAATGTGCAATGGTGAAATCGTAGTGTAGGTGCACCTCATAACATTCTAGACACTTGGAATGTATTATTTTGTGTATAACATTCTAGACATTTGTGATGTAATTATTGATCTGGTGTAATTAAATATATTTAGTTTGTTGGTTTAATGTGGTATTGTATTTGCTATTGGAAAATATGAATTGTGGTTCATTACAGGTTTTATAAAATATGTATTGTAGGTACATTTCAGGTGCTATAAAATTAAATTTTTTTTTTTAAAAAGGCCCTATAGCAGCGCTTTGAAAAGCGCTGCAATAGGGTCTTTTTAATTATATTCATTGAAGACCTATGCCAGCGTTTTGAAGAACGCTGGAATAAGTGCTGCCTATGCTAGCGTTTTCAAAAGCGCGGGTATAGGCCTTTTAAATTATATTCATTCAAGACCTATGCCAGCGCTTTTGAAAGCGCTGGCATAAGCAGTACCTATTCCAGCGCTTTTTAAAGCGCTGGAATAGGTCTTGAATGAATATAATTTAAAAGGCCTATACCAGCGCTTTAAAAAGCGCTGGTATAGGGCATGTCCTTTTCCGGCGCTTTTGAAAAGCGCTGGTACAGGTCCAGCGACCCTATACCGACTATCACTGCGCGGCGGTTTGAAGCGTCGGGAAAAAAAACGCCGGGATAGGAATTTTTACCCTATCCCAGCGCTTTTTGGGGCTATCCCAGCGGTTTTAAAAACGCTGGGATAGCCCCATTTTTTTGTAGTGTAGTAGGAAGGAAAATGCTACTTTTAAAGATTTGTCTACACAAATTAGAAAAGTTACAATAGCACAAGAAATGTTTGCTAAGAATCAATGCAATTTGAGTAGCCATTACGAAAAAGTCATTAAAATAAAAGGGCTTGATGAGTCTTTGCTTACATATGCATTTGACCATGTAATTCAGGATGAGTAGTTAATTAAGTCATTCATGTTGAAATTTGCTAGAACCTATAGACGATAGTTGAAATTTCTTCAACCAAAACAGTTGAAATTTGATAGTAATGGTTCATTTGTATTAGGATATGAAGACAATATTGTTTTACTTTTGAAGATAGCTTTCATTGAAGTTTGAACTATATAATATTGTTACTACACCATCTTTTTTTGTTCAGATTAATGGAAAACCTTTTGGCAACATCAAACCATCAAGGGGAATCCGTTAGGGTGACCCCCTCTTGCCATACTTATTTTTATTGTGTGCAGAAGGTTTTAATTCACTACTACTAAGGGTAGAAATGGAGGGTTGCATTAAAGGGGTCTCTATATGCAGAAGTGCACCATCAATTACAAATCTAATGTTTGCAGACGATTCCCTTCTCTTTTGCCGAGCTAATCTTGGGGAGGTTGAGGTCATTAATGAGGTTTTGAGAACATATGCTAATGCATCGGGGCAATGTATTAATATGGAAAAATCCTCGGCATTTTTTAGCAGCAACACCCAAGCCAATCATAGAGCAAGGATTGTGTTAGCCGTTGGGGTGAAGGAGGTGGAGCAGTTTGAAACATATTTGGGGTTACCTACCCTAATGAGAAGAGCGAAGTATCATACTTTTTCCTAGATAGGGTTTGGAAGAAATTGCAAGGTTGGAAAGGAAGCTTGCTATCGAAAGCCGGAAAAGAAATACTCATCAAGGTCGTAGCTCAAGCCATCCTAACATACACTATGGGTGTGTTTCAGCTACCTATTAAACTGTGTGATGAATTAAATGCCCTATGTGCTAAATTTTGGTGGGGTCAAGTGGGGAATGAAAAGAAAATCCACTGGAAAAGTTGGGCCACTCTTTCTTGGCCAAAAAATGAAGATGGGATGGGATTTAGAGATTTGAGATTATTTAATCTTGCAATGCTATAAAAACAAGGGTGGAAGTTGATACATGAGAAGGACTTGCTTCTTTATAAATGCTTTAAAGCTCGATATTTCCCTCGATGCCAATTCCTAGATGCAACTCTTTCTCCTAATAGCTCATTTGTATGGAGGAGTATATTGGCTGCCATGCCAAGTTTAAAGAGTGGCTGCTGTTGGATGGTGGGTAATGGTGAAGAAATTCGGGTAAGGAAGGATAAATGGATACCCAATTATCCATCCAATAAGGTGTTGCACCCGGTGGCTGAGGAAGTGAAGGACTGGGTAGTTTCAGAGCTTATAGATCTGGATTTTTATTGTTGGAGGTGAGATATTATCATTGAGAACTTCCAGAAAGATGATGCAAATGCTATTTGCAAAGTTCCATTAAGCCAAAGGAGGGTAGTTGAATCAGTGGTATGGATGCACACAAAAAATGGTGCATATTCGGTTCGGTCTGTCTATCACATTGCTAGGAGAGTGATGACAATTGAGCACTGTGTAGAGAGTTCAAGAAGTGCAGAGGGACAGCAGATATGGAAAACTCTTTGGAGATTGAAAGTTCCAAGCAAATTGAAGGTTTTTGGGTGGCGAGCTTGCCAAGAAATCCTTCCGACCAGGGTGAGCCTAGCAAAACGAAAAATATTAGATGATGACAGGTGCCACTGTTGCAAAAGAGTTGCCGAGACTGCCATCCATGCTGTTTGGGAATGTGGAGCTGTGCAAAATGTATGGGCTGGAAGCATCACTTCGCTGCAAAAATGGACTACGAACTACCATGATTTCAGGTTAATTTTTATTTGAGTCTTTGATGAGAAGATTACTGAGGGAAGAGTTGGAGCATTTTCTAGTGCAAGCGTGGATGATATGGAACCAAAGAAATGTAGTGATACATGGTGGACAATTGAAGGAACTGGGTTGGCTGAACAGGAGAGCTGAAGAATTCCTTGATGAGTATAGGAAAGCACAGGTCACTCTAATGGCTATGAACGTTCCAGCAGGCAGTTGTGTATGGCGAGCTCCACCTTCAGAGGAGTATAAAATGAACTTTGATGCTGCTGTTTTCTCAGACCAGCAATGCTTAGGCTTTGAGCGATCATCAAGAACTTGAATGGTGAGGTTTTGGCGGGAATGTCAGCTAAGGGCCCCTATGTGCATAGCAGTGAGGAGGCTGAGGTCATGGCGTGTCGAAGAGCGATTGAATTCTCCAAGTATGCAGGGTTTTCTAGGTTGATAATTAAAGGAGATTGTCTAAACGTCATGAGAGCTCTATCTGATCCCGCAAAGAATAGATCGCTGCTTGGCCATATTTATGATGATATTAAGTTCAACCTTAGAGGAATGCAAGTCCTTTCTTTCAATTGGGTCAAAAGAGGTGGAAATATGGTGGCTCATTCATTAGCGAAAAATATGCTAGGAATTTACTTAAGGATTTGTATTGGATTGAAGATACTCTACTACCTACGGCGGATGCTTTGTATTGTGATTCTTTACATATCAATGAATGAGTATTGCTTTGTCTTCCAAAAAAAAAAAAAAAACTATATTGACTATCTAGATGGTTTGATTTGTTGAACTTAGCTTTATCTAATTTGGCTTGTTGAATTATTTTAGATGGTTAATTATGTTTTGTGTGTGTGTGTGTGTGGAGAAAGAGATGGTTATGCAGATTGTCTAATTTTGAAGTATTTTGGATGATTGATTAATTGGTTTACATTATATTCATGTTATGAATGAAATATTTATTTCATATAATTATTTATAATTAATTAATTATAAATTATAAGGAATACTAATGATTTTTTGTGCGAACTGAATAGTCAAAAACATTTTCAGCTCATTGTCCGTGTCACAACCAAAAGCTAAAAAAATAAGTCAGTTTTCTAAAAATAAGTCATTTTCAAAACGAAAAAAAATAAAGAAAAAGTTTCCCACTAAAACAGGGTGCAAGAGTGTGTTTGAATGGTCTTATTTTCATTTTTCTTATTTTATTTAATATAAAATTTGTGTAAAAGTATAACTTAGAAACAGTGAGGTCTTAAAGATTGTGTATAAATTAGTGGTAAAAATAAACTAATATTTTAAACAAAAACAAACAAACCTTATATTAAAAAAAACTAAAATAAAAGTTTGGCCCTTAAATTTTGAGTTGTTTTTATTTTGGTTCTTGAAATTTGAAATTTTAGATTTTAGTTCACCATGTTTGATTCAATTTTCAAAATTATCCTTCCATCCATCTCCATGAGTGTAATGATCATTAAATGCCAGCAAAACTAATTTTTTGTTCTCTCTCTCTCTCTCTCTCTCTCTCTCTCTCTCTCTCTCTCTCTCTCTCTCTCTCTCTCTCTCTCTCTCTCTTAAATGCCAACAAAACTCAATGTAATCAAACTCAATGGACCAAATGGAAAGTCTCAAACTTAAGGGACTAAAACAAAAACAACCCCAACTTTAAAGGTTAAAATTATAATTTAGTCATAACATTCTAATTAAATTACGTTTTTCAATTAAAAAAAAAAGAATTTGACTTATTTTCAGTACTTTTTTAATTGGATGTCTCATTTTATTTTAAATACACAATGGCAAGTGGTAGTAGGTTTTGTGGGGGGTAAAAAGATCCTGATGGGAATGTGGGCCTTTTGGGCCGTGTTAAGGAAGGCCGACCTGCTCCTGGGTTTAGAATTTGTTAGTACTATGGGTCGGCCCATACGCCGAGGATCCGAGGCTCCAGCCGAGGATCCGAGGCTCCAGCCGAGGGTGAACTTACCCTCGGATGGACACCGAAGAACTCGGGATTTCATAACAAAGATTAGGGGATGACACGGTTAAGGTCAATGGTTAAAAGGGGTGAACCCTAGAATGCCCCAGAAGCACCGGTGTTGGAGAAATGTCAAAGATAAAGGCTGCTACCTCCACATTAAAGACCCTGCACCTACCACCCTGGCCACATTTATGGGGAAGTGACACCTGAACAGTGGAAGAGAAACTTCTGGTTACTATTCAAAGGTACTGAGAAAGGAAATATCTAGGCTAAGGGGGAGGTGGGGCAACACGTGTATAAAGTATTCAAAGGAGTAGTATTTAAAGAGAAATCTAAGACAGAAAAAAGGGAGAGGGACTTTTTGTAACCTAAAAAGAAAAGAAACAAAGAGAGAGATAATATAAGAACAACTCTCGGCTTACGTCCGAGGAAGCTGATTTACTATATTCCTTATTGTTTCCGAGTATTTGCAATCTTTAGTTTGTCATTTAATCCTCACACACTTCTAACCTGGGTTTCAAGCCCACACTCTACAAATTCATATTGTTTAAGGCTCATTGGGCCTGAGCCCATAACTGTTCTTGGAGCCAGGTGCAATTGTGCACTTACAGGTTTTAATCTCTACCTTTTATTTAGTTAGTAGGTGATGTGTTAATTTCTTATTAAAATAAAAAGAGATTTCAGTTAAAAAAAGTACTTATAATAACCCAACTCAAAAATTAATTACATTATAGTTTGCTCTTTTTTATATTTTAAATACTTTTAATCAAATAAATCATCTACAATATAATAAAAGATGAATCTCGTAGGACGTAATTGTACCAAGTCACTATCTTTTGTATGCAACATGTGGCTACACCCTCTCTGTACCAAGAGGCTATCCATTATCACATTTAAATTACATAATTCTCTTATCGTTTCAAATGATTCAAATTAAAGCCTAACTTTTTAATTAAATCATTAGCTCCTTAAATCGTTTCAATTTATACCCTAAATGAGTCTCTATTTTTTTTTATTTCTTTTCTAAATGGGTCTCTATTAACTAAAAGTCTAAAAGTAACAAAATTCACGTAAATTCGAACTAAAATCTATCTCATCATAGGGGAAAAAAACCCTCATTCAATGTGAAACTATGACTCTTTTCATTGTACGAGAATTAGTCTTAGTCATTTAGTTATTATTACAAAAAATTTACAATAAAATTGCATATTACGTAAGGTCATGTACAAATTATACTATATTTCATATAGTTACTATATAATAAAATTTGTCCAAGTGAACTCTTTTTTTTTTTTTTGATGAACAAAAAGGGAGGTGGGAGAACTATTGTGACTCACTACCCTGGGTGTGACCACAGGGGCCACTCGTTAAAAAATGTTGAATTTAACCAAAACTACTATGGTCGGAGGTGACCACTAACCTTATTCTAACTCCACAAGAGAGCAAATAAATCAGGAGTTAGCAGCAAGAGACAACCCCACTCCTTGCTAGGGTTTGAACATAGGACCTCAAGACAATGGTCATAAACCTTAACCATTAGGCCACCCATCTCAGTGGTCCCTTCTGTTTCTACTTGTGTCATTGTGATGCATTATAAAACAATATTGGGCATTTAAACACTCTAATAAGGGCTAGAAACTGGTCTACATGCTTCCCATGATTTTTTTTGGGCAAATTACAACTTACCCATATGTGATTTGACTGAAATTTAAATTGTCTACTTGTAGTTTAAAACTTGACACTTTACCCATCTGAGGTTTTCTACATGTGATTTAAAATTCCATAATGTAAGTGTTCTAATGGATAGTTTTTGATCTTATATTTTTATGGTTTTTTTTTTTTTTTTTTTGTGCTTTTGAAGGAGAGAGACATAAAAGTGGAGCAAAATTACATATTTAGTTTTGTTTTTAACAAATGGGGAACTGAGCTAACTTAAAGTGGGTAAAGTATTAAATTTTAAACCACAAGTAGACAACTTAAATTTCGGCTAAACCACGAGCGAGTAAGTGTGCGTTTGGGTAGAGATTAAAAATGAAAATTATTTCACTATTCAGTTTATTTTTGCTATTATTCATGGGTCTCATTGCACTTTTTGGTATTATTCACGGACCCCATTGTACTATTTCAACTAACTTTTACTTTTATCTACCGTACTTTCAATAATAATTTTTTAATTTTAATTTCAACAAAATAAGTGGTATCCAAACACACTCTAAGTGTGCGTTTGGGTAGAGATTAAAAATGAAAATTATTTCACTATTTAGCTTATTTTTGCTACTATTCATTGGTTTCATTGCACTTTTTGGTATTATTCACGGACCCCACTGTACTATTTCAACTAACTTTTACTTTTATCTACCGTACTTTCAATAATAATTTTTTAATTTTAATTTTAGCAAAATAGGCGGTATCCAAACACATTCTAAGTGTGCGTTTAGGTAGAGATTAAAAATGAAAATTATTTCACTATTCAGTTTATTTTTGCTACTATTCATAAGTCTCATTGTACTTTTTGGTATTATTCACGGACTCCACTGTACTATTTCAACTAACTTTTACTTTTATCTACCGTACTTTCAATAATAATTTTTTAATTTTAATTTTAGCAAAATAGGCGGTATCCAAACACATTTTAAATTACTTTTTTTTTTTTTTTAATTTTATTTATTGGAACACGCTTCCCATGATTCTTTTCTTCTCCAGCACGGCAGCACCTGGGCTAATCGCCTAAACCATCATGATCATCATGACAAAGAATAACCATCATGATTTTGGGTTATAATTAAAAAAAAGGGCAGATTGGAATTGTTAATTTTTTTTGTTCTATGACCACGAAGGTCATCTTGGGTTTATAATTTTTAAAAAAAAGTTGACTCTCTCTCTCTCTCTCTCTCTTAATAAAAAAGTTGATTAATCAGTTAGCTCCAAGGAGGAACTTCTTATTTATTTATTTATAATTGTTATTACAAGGAGGAACTTGCACAGTTGGTTCCTAATTATCATATTTTCGGTCAGCAGACCCAAGGTCCAAATCCAACAAACACTATCATAATTCATATGTCATTGGCCATTCCAATAAAACATCTCATAATTCATTCAGGAAAAAAAATTAAAAAATGCTGTTAATTCAAAAGAAGCTAAAATAGCAAACAGAAGAAACCTAATAATATTAAAAAAAAAAAAAAGCAGCAACATTTGAAACTGATTTATAATATTAATGAAAATTAAAGTACATATATATAACTGTTATGTAGTTTGTCACGGTATTAATATCATAATATGATAATAATGCCCGAGGCTATTACATAAAATAGAGTACAAAAACATTTTAGACCCAATCAAACATGATATTGCTCAAGCTGAACATCCTTGGCCTTCAAAGGAACATACTCCCCTAGATAAACTTCAAGATGATCCGAGAGGGCTGACTTGTCTATATTTTCATGGTGGTATGACTTGCAAACGAAATAGAGCACTGTCTGAACCACAAGCCCAAAGAGAAACAAATTGAAAAGCAATAACAAACATAGAACCCCATAGCCTACCCTACTCGCTATGCCCAGTGATACACCATGCACAACTAGAATCTCAAATAAATACTGTATGATAGAGAATGAAATATTGAGCTTCAAAAATACCAAAGCAGCCACACCCATCTTTCCCTGTATAAGTGCCTTGCTCTTAATCATGGCCCCATATCCATAAGTGTCTTCTAACACGGTCACAACGCTAGCCAATTGCCAAACTATGGTCAAGTACACAAACCCCACAAACCACAAGATTAAAAGAACATATGCTATGGGAACAAAAGCCTTGGTTGACCCAAATCCAAATATCCAAATAAAGAAGATCACAAAAGACAGAACGTTGTAAACGAAGAAGACTAGGTAAGAACACAAAAACGTGGCCATAAGCCTCCTCCAAACCTTTGGGACAACACTCATAACCTTTTTGAAATCGACTTCACGGCCTGTGTAAATACATGCAATGGTGTAAACCACAGCTGAGGTAGAGAGGAGTGAAAGGATGAGGAGGATAGTGAAGTATGCAGCTTTGAAAAGCAAAAAAGTGGTCCATTCTGAAGAGAGAACATTGGAGACTCTATTGTATCTTGGAGACCCAGCTCGGGTATCATCCAAGACAATTTCGTTGTGGACGATCTTTGATACTAAAACCTCAGATACTTCCATATGAACCAAGAAGATTACGGACAGAGGAAGGATTAAGACCAAACTGATTTGGCCTAAGAGTTTACTCCATGAGTTCATGATCTTGCAAGCTTCTTTGTAGATACCAAAGAGACCGAGAAATTGCATCTCTTCTTGTTCCCTATCCATGGTGTGCTAGCTAGAGCTTTCTTCAATGGATTACTTGATTTCTTGTTGGAGGGGATGAGGATGAATAAACTAGGAGAAAAGATAGAAATGAGTTATGAAGAGAAGAGAATGGTATATGATATTTTTGATGATGAATGGTATATAATATTGGAGCAGGGATATAGATTCCAGAGAATTGACTTGGTGAATTGTGATACCAAACTACCCCTACTTTCCAAATCAACCACCAAAGGGTCCACTTCTTTCTCTTTTTTTTTAGGAATACCCAAGGTCCACTTTATTTTTATATATATATATATATATATATATATATATATATATATAAAATTGTATTATGTGGTGAGGAGCCACTATTCTTAAATGAGTGGCTCCTCAAGTAAATAAATATGTTTCGTGCATATTCAATGAAAAATATAGGACAATGTGTGTGTGAGAATTATCTTTTAACCACATCATTTGACCAATTAAAAACAGTAACTTGTCACAGAAAATATCCACCCATCCATTATAAACAGGTTTCACTTTAGGCTAAGTAGGTTGATAGTATCTTCTCTTCTAAAAATCGCATTACAATGTGTGATATTTAAAAAAAAAATAATGATAGTTGTATGTATGTATGCTTTTTGCTTTAGGTAAGTGTCCTTTCGATTAAGGTAAAATTAATGCATAAATGACCTCAAATACGTCTATGTTTTTTCAATTACATAGACGAGCTTTTGTAATAGGTGAGTGATCATTTGGCCAAAGCCATTAAAACAATATCAGTGACGCTTCAGTTTAGTAATGAATAAAATTTGATTTTTAGAAGGGGCAGAATTTATACAATGCACTAATGCACATAGGTGCATCCGGTGCATATGTAGGTATACACAATTCATAAAGTGTTTAAATTGTAACAACTTTTCTATACATGTATAGATTTATTAATAGCCAAAGATGAGAAAATATCTAATCAGTTTTTAATTAGATTCTCAATTTTAAGCCATGCATCCTATTTAAATTTAAATTTTCTACTAAGTGAATTATTGAGTGTAAAAATTAAAGAGTCACAATCCAATTAGCTAGATTTTAAATTGGATTTAAATTGAAGTCCAATTTTTCGTCACATGCCCATTTAAGTTTTTAATTTTTTTTGGCAAGTGAATTATTTGATACAAAAATTGATGAGTCTAAATTGTGTAAGCTAATATAATGAGAAACCATTACAAATTTTAGAAATGTGTGGTTTTAAAAAAGTGTAAGATAATACTATGTATAATTTAAACATTTTCTAAAAAAATGTATAATTTGAACCGTATAATTGTGATTATTTTTAATTGTATATGTGCATATATACAGAGCTATACATTGGTATATAATTAAAGTCAAAATTGAGAGAAAATCCAATTAGATTCTAAATTGAATTCTGATTGTTGTCTATTTTACGCCACATGTCTTATCTATGTTTTTATTTATTTAATTTTTGTTCTAGGTGAATTAATATTGTGTAAAAGACAAAGAGTATAATATAAAAAAACTATAAAAACCCAATAAACAAAAAGAATGAGTAAACTCATGTGTATATCCAATTAAATTAAATTAAAATTATAGAGAGAGAGTAAAACTCATTTATGACTATGATTATGATCATGTTGTAATTCTTTCGAAGATATGATTATGATATTCATAAAGATTTGAATTTCTGTTATCAATTTTTTTTTTTGTATTTGTTTCTCTTCATTTAAAATTGTTTTTTTATTTGTTTCTTTTCGTGCTATTGTTTTCCTTTTATACGGTTTAAGAGTTAAAAGATATTGATAAAAAAAAAAATCAAAGTATAAGATTTTGGGGGATTATAATTCAAACATAAGTAGTAGTTGATTTTTTCAGCTGAGGCTAGTGCAATTGTTCTTTATGGATAAAAAATCATCTTATGAGACCGTCTCATTAAATAACTTCTCCTTATAAACCCTAAGTTTTGACCTTGGCTTTAGTTGATGCAATATGTGTGTGTGTGTGTATATATGGATTCAGATCTTCTAATTTTTTTAGGGTATTCTACCAATAGATTTATTTAAATCATAACCACTTTTTTATAATTTAAGGATCTAGATTTTGTTATATTAGCATTCCACTAATAATACTCTTAAAATACTAAAATAATGTTGCAAACAAAACAATTAAGATTACTTGCATATAAACATTTGGTGTACTATGAATTATGGGAAAAAAATATAAACATTTGTCTATATTACTTGCATTTAATAATTATAAATTCATCATTGCACATCATTAATGCGACGCTAGAATAGAATTTCTGTCTTGTATAAAAAAAATTATAAATCCAATTATTAATTAATAAAAATCCTTAAATTAGATGAGTCATGACTCATGAGTGAGCCTTGAAAGGCTTCAACTAGGCTATTTTTTATTTTGGGCAGTTTTTCTCCATTACTAACAAATAGCTACCATATTTTTTAGCCAAAAAAAAAAGTCAAGATATTTAATTATATATATATATATATTCCAAAATTTGATAATATTGACCCTCAAGGTGAGGGGCTGTTTTGGAATTAGAGGGTTTTATAGTTCTTAAAAGACGGCAACGACTAATTCAACGGGTCGTGTTCTTCTCTCTCTCTCTCTCTCTCTCTCTATATATATATATATATATATATATATATATATAGATATTCCAAAATTTGATAATATTGACCCTCAAGGTGAGGGGCTGTCTTGGAATTAGAGGGTTTTATAGTTCTTAAAAGACGGCAAAGACTAATTCAACGGGTCGTGTTCTTCACGCCTATGCCAAATGTTTCCAAAAAGTAATAGAAATTAATTAAACGGTTTCTTTGTTTCAATCGAACTAAGTCAAACGTCCCTCTCCTGTTTCGTTTTTTTCCTAAGTAATTACGAGTCATCTTCCTTCGGTCCAATCTTGTCAAGTCAATACGCGCCTTCTCTGTCTACACTTTAGACTTTGTCTTATGGGTGGTAACTGATAACTATCTCCCTGTAAAAATAAGTTAAACCCCTCAAGCTTCCATTTAAACCTTTCAACTAACATTACTTGTTTCTCCACCAAAAAATGAAAAGAAAAAAAAAAAAACCCCACTATTACTTCTTTAATAAGAAGTAAAGAAGAATAGAATTATTGAAACTCTAAAAGAAAAAAAAAACTTTTCTAATAAGAATAAAATTATTTACCATTATGTTTAAGTAAGTTATTAGATATCTGAGATGAATCACTTCACACTTTTTTTTTTTTTCTAAAAAATTATTCTTCAAGTTGTAACATCTATGGCAAAAATTTTGTAACTCAATTGACATTTACTAACATTTCCAATGAAAGTATTTAGAGTGTGAATCCCTTTGCCCCTATTATGTGCCTTGGCTTGTAAAAAAAAAAAAAACTACTTCAGCTGTTTATAAGTAAGTTAACTAAGGATATTGTGCAAGAGCCTTACAGTTCAATAACATTACCTTGTTTCTCATCTCCCCCTTCCCTCTACTTTTTTTTGGCTACAACTTCTACTATTGTTGTTAGATATTTTGTATATTCAAGTAGATTGTAATATCGATTTGATCTCACTTTAGAAGTGGAAGAGTGTTATTATCTCTTTAGAAGAGATAAACTGAAAGAAACAATAGAAAAAACCAATGAAAAATACGTTCGTTGAATTTTTGTTAGATTGTTGGTAAACAATCGATTGCAACTTGGGGACAAATTTGTAGTGACACGTTAGCAACTCTTTTCTCATCTATGGGGGCATATATTTTCTAAGAATAGCGATTTCATTATCACAGCTAAATCATTAAAATTTTATTATTTAAAAATCTTACTATTAGATTGCATATTTTTTATGTGTTTTTTACATGTCAAATTTTGTGTTAATTGGATGTTATTTACTATTTGATCAATAAGATTATTTTTTATGTATAATTTTAAACTACAAAAACTTAACATTTAAACATTTGATTGATGACATAACTATTAATATATGATTTTCTAAAAATTTTGTAAAAAATAGAGAATATAAGAAGAAAATATAATCCAATGGTAGATTTATCAAAATTCACATCTAATAATTTTTTTTTTAGTAAAATTGTAGTCATTGACTACAATCAAGTTTGTAGTTAAATTTTTTCTGTCTTTATGACTGTTAATATTGCGAGGGTATCTCTTAAAAGGTTTTATAAAAGGGTTTTTCCTTAATATTAAGATGCTAGACCTAATATGAAATTACCTTATATGTCTATGAATATTAATGGATCTTATTCTTAAAATTAAGATGATGTTGTTGATGTAGAGATTAATTGGTGAGATAACAGTCTTAATGGATCTTATTCATAATATTAATGCTTTATTTTTACTATTATACTACTAATTTTGTAGAAAACTTGGACTAAGAGCACTAGTATTGGGGGGTGTAAACACCCCCCAGTTGCTATTTTCCAACCAAGACAGCAAAAACCCACTCCACCCAGGTTTGTATACTTAAAAAATTTTGCAACTTATGTATAGTAAGGTTGCATATATGTAAGAGCATTAGCATCCGAGGATGCAAAAAAAAAAAAAAAACTCTATTTTACATCCCCAAACACCACTTTATCAATTTTACCATTTTATTTTACAACTCACTCAATATCCTAGTTTCTATTTTTACATACAACTCATTAAATTAATATAAACCATCCCATCAAATAATAATATAAGAGAGAGAGAGAGAGAGAGAGAGAGAGAGAGAGAGAGAGAGAGAGAGAGAGAGAAATTGAATAAAATATATTATTTTAGTTTACAAACTCATGAATAGTAAGTTTTAAATATAAGAGCTTACTATTCACAGGTTGTAAAAAAATTTAGGTATACATCCCCGGATGGAGCTCTTTTTTAGATGGTTAGTGGCTATTCTAGCAGCTTGGGGGGTTTTACACCCCCTAATGCTAATGCTACTATTCGTAAGTTGTAAAAAAAAAAAAAAATTAATCTTGTGGTTGTGTGTGAAGAGAAAAAGATAATGGGAGGAAAGAGAGAGAGAATAATATTTTTTTATAAATTTATTAGGTAGTTTACATTATTTTATTGAGTTGTATGTAAAAATAAAAATAGGGATGTAGGGCGAGTTATAAAATGAGTTGGTAAAATAAATAAAGTAGTGTTTGAGGATACAAGATAGGTTTTTTATTTTTTTTATATTTTTTTATTGCATCCTTGGATGCTAGGGCTTACCCACCAGTTGCTATTTTACAACCCAAGACATCCAAAACCCACTCCGTCTGGGTTTGTAAACCCACTGTTCATAGGTTGTAAAGAAAAAAAAATTTTATTTCAATCTTGTGGTTGTGTGAAAAGAAAAAGAGAGTGGGAGGAAAAAGAGAGAGAATAATATTTTTTAATATTTTATTAGGTAGTTTATATTATCTTATTGGGTTGTATGTAAAAATAAAAACTGAGATATAGGATGAGTTGTAAAATGAGTTGGTAAAATAGATAAGGCAGTGTTTGAAGATACAAAATAGTTTTTAGTTTTTTTTTTTCATCTCGGATGCTAGTGCTCTAATGGTTTTGTAACTTTTGTCAATCAATAGGAGCATGTCAGGAGTGTGGACACTCCCCTGTTCTCCCATAGAGTAGAACTTGGGCGTTCAAATCCACCCTCTTCACTTAACAGGGGAAAAGATAAGAGAGAAGAACATTGATACCTAACTTACAGTGTGCCTAAGGGTTTTGAGGCTCAAAATCAATAATATTGACAAAGATATAAGTCGGAAGGATAACAAAATGACTTACTAATAAGTTTTCTTTTAAAAAAAATTAATTTATTTTAGTGCGGCCTTTATTGAATTAAAACAAGTTCAACAAAAGTTATAACACTACAATCTACAATCCAGCAGTAACACTACAACAAACAAGTTCAACAGAAGCTATAACACTGCAATCCAGCAGCAACACTACAACAAACACAACATCAAACTGACAAGTAACAGAATCACAACAACTACAACCCAACGACAACACTACAATAGTCGCAACATCAACTCCAGATACACAAAGAGTACACTCTAGAATCTAGATGTTATATATTTTGACAATAAAGCAAATTATTGACACAACATTGTTAGGACATATGTGAATCATGTTAAGAACATATGTCATTTAAAATTGGCTAATCCTTTGACAAAACACACTTTACTTGTAATTGGGTAAATCTAGGATGGTTTAAGTCTACAAGAAATATGTTGTTCAAGTCAAGAGTTAAAGTCATGCAAATCTGTTCAAGAAATAAGTGAAGAAATGCTATATTTTAAAGCTCGATAGCTAGCTTGACAGATTGCATCTATCGAGGTTTAAAAGGCAGTTTTAGATAAATGCACGATAGCTGCTCGACAGATAACTTATCTATCGAGATTTACAAAAATCAGTTTTTCAGATATGATTTCATGCATATAGATGTGTATGTGTTTAGACTTTCTTTTCTCACAACCCTAAACATATATAATGATTATTTTAAGGGTTGTCATAAGGTTGTTGCATTCGTTGTTGCAAGCATATTGTGACCGAAGACAATTTGCCCTAGTCCATATGTTTCTTGAAGAAGCTACTGCGTTTGTACGCCGTAAGGTTTTGTAACCAAGGAACTTCGTGATCTTTATCGTATTGATAAACTAAAGAATTTTGTAACCAACATCATTCTCAAGTTGGTGGTTATTCACGTACTTGGATCCATCCATCGATTGGTTAATCATGTACTGGGAGCCGTTCATTAAAAATGAGAGATTGTCACTACAAAACAAGTCCAATTGTGTATTGGGGTAAGGGTTCAACTGTAGGTTGGTATAAGGTACTAGGATTCCTTTACCTGTAACCGCTTGTTGTGATAATAGTGAATTCTTGAGAGTGGTGACCTTAAATTCATCCGGTGGGGTTTTTGCCTTGGAGGTTTTCCCCATTCATAAACAAATCACAATTTTATTTTTATTTTTCGCTGTATTTAACTTAGTTGGTGATTTGTCTGTGCTATCACGCGTATTGCATGTTAATTGAATTAATTAATTAACTTGGCTAATCAATTGGTTAATTTATTACAAGGAGTCAATACATTCTTGGCCTATCAAATACAAATTTGATAGAATTGCAATATGGTGTATCATCAATGCCACTTAGTGATAATAAAAGTACAAATTTTACTGGCCATTTGTTGGCCTGATCTCAACCCCTTCAAAAATGAGGCCAGACTTCCACGTCCATAAATCTAATCTCCAGTTCATCCTCTTTTCCTCCCTCATTGAAAAACTCACCCATCTTAGTCTCTGACCATCCATCTTTCCTCTTCAGCCTTGGATCCTTGGCACGTGAGCGCAAAAAAAAAAAAAAAAACAGTTTGTTCATAAACTTCAACTCCTTGAGTAGTTTTAATTAAAGCATTTAAAGGACAATGACTACCAAATCCAGTGGCTCCGTTCCTTAACTTGAACACAAGGTAAGTAGCATATTTTGTTTTCAAAGACAGAATGGAAGTACTTATCTTGCAACAGATGATAAACAGCAACGCACGATCAAGTTTAGCTACCTGCGAGAACCTGTTTGATTTTCACAGGTACATAATTAAGAACTAAATGAAAGGAGTACTTAAAAAAAAAAAAAAAAAGAGTGCGAAAGTAGAGTAGGGACAGACCTGGATTTAGGGAGACATGGATTGACGTTTAGAAACCCAACTCCAATACAGAGGAGGATTACCCCATATAATGCACTGGTCCCTTGCAGAGAGAAGGTAACATTTCTTACCACTCAATTTGTCCAAGAAAAAGCTCTAATAGAAAGAAAGAAAGAATGAATGAATGAAGATGAGCACATATATGGTTATATTCAGCATGGTGCAACTTTCATTGGCCACAAGCATACATTCAATAAAATCATTCATAATTTTATCTCAGAGATAACAACTCCTTTTTTTTTCTTTTTTTTATTCTATTCTATTTGCTGATGGCGCTATAACTAACTCCATGCATGATCACACATAAATAATTCAAACCAAACACAATTTTGAGATTCCATAGTGAAACAAACCCACCCAATCTTGCTCCTTCCCTTGGCATAAGACTTCAGGGCTGCAAACGAGCTGGTTCCAGCTGAGTATTAAAAGTTCAAGCTTATTCATTTAATTTTATTTCGAACACAAGCTAAGCTAGAGCTTATCATTAAACAAGATTACATGTTCAACAGTTCAAGCTTGGTTCATTTACTTGTCAAGCAAGCTCGAGCTACTTAATTAACTTATTCTTTTTCTATATATAGCAAAACCATAACTAAATTGTTTTACCCCATCACAAATCTACAAAATTTTACTACGGATTGTTTATATTATGAATAAACTGTAGGATAGATTTTACTAACATACTCTAAGGTTTTGGCTAATACCAACCAGATCCACAACATTTCAAAATTGACCATTTTAGTACCAACACTTAAACAGCTTGTAACGCTGTTATTTATTTTTGTTTCTCTCCTTTACTCTAAAACTTGTCTTCTCTCTTTGGCCCTCTCATCTTTCTTTCACTCTCAGACCTTTCTTTCCTCTCTCATCCATCTCCTCTATCTCTCATGATCTTTAAGGCAGTGCTGTGGTGTGGGTAAGCTGTGGTTCATGAGTTTCGGTGCGGATCGGCGTTGGAGACCCTTCCTTCTCTCTCTCGTGGTATTTGCAGCGACGTTGTGGTATGGGACTGGGTTAGGGGTGGTTTGTGGGTTTTTGGTGTGGATCGGCATTGAAGGGTTAGGGTTTTCTCTCTCATGGTCTTTGTAGTGGTGTTGTGGTATGGGTTAGTGGTGGTTCATGAGTTTTGGTGTGGATTGGTGTTGGAGGGTTTGGGTTTTGTGGGTTGGCGGTGGAAGTTTGTGGATTTTGGTTTGGATTAGCGGTGGTAGATTTGCTGTGAGGTGGTTGCTGGCAGATGGTTACAAAAGAGGAGCAAATGTTTTATCTTGTTGAGGTCCATGAATTTAATAAGATCTTTTGTCGAGTTTTGGCTAAAAGGAGGTTTTGATTGATTGAGTTTGATTTTGGATTAGGATTTTGAGTTGAGAATGGTTTTTGATAGCTGGTTCTGTGATTTGGGTTTAGTTATATTTTTTTTTGATAGAGGGTTTAAATTTTTAAATGAACTTGATTTGTTGTATTTTCTTGAGTTCTGATTGTTGGTTCTAGCATTTTTTTCCTTGTTTTTTTGTTGAGAAAAGTTCTAGTTCTTCATGTATATACGCACATTAGCCGTGCTAAGAGGCTTTTCTATTTTCTTTTAAAAGAAAATTTTTTTACCAGAATTCTAGGTGAGTGATGAATGTTTAAAAAGTGAATTAAAAAAAAAAAAACCTTTCTCAAAGAGGAGATGGGGTATAGTATGATAAAATTAGAGGAAATCAATGGAATTGTGGGAAAAACCTAGAAAAGAGAGATAAATGTTATGAGAAAGAAATAGATAATAGAAGATTAAATCAAATATGAAATTAGTTCAAAGAAAAGGAAAATACAAACTAATAATTAAAAAAATATCAAAGGAAATGCACCTTTCTTAATGAAGAGATGGTGATGAATTGAAAAAAGAAATTGAGGAAATCAATGTTTTTGTGCAAAGAAAGTAAAAACTGAAACGTGAAATATATACAAATAGAGTAAAGATTTTAAAACTCATAGTAGTTGATAGCTTTTTTTTTTTTTTTTTGGATCTCATGGGAGAGTACAAAATTTGAATTCAAGTAAAATAGGCGAAGGTGAAAAAAAAGTTAGGGAGCTGTTTGTTTTTTTGTTTTTTTTTAACGTGTGTTTCTTTTTGATTTTTTTTAAAAAATTCATCTTTTTTGTTTAGATGAGGGATTAAAAATTTGAATTCAATTAAAAGGCGATCAACATATCACTGTGTATCTTTGGTGCGGTGATCACTGCATAAGTATAAGTACTTGTAGGGTGTGGGGGCAAATGTCGATGTTCAAGTCTCCAGGAGGGAGTTTTACACACATGCACACTTAGATTAGTCTAGAGTAGACTTTCTATCTTGTATATAAAAAAAGGAGAAGAAGTGATCAACATGTGTGTGTTGGATTTTCGGAATCTATTTTTATATAGAGATATAGAGAAAATATTGAGATAAGGATAAGGATAAGAACTTTTCTTTTAAAAGCAGTAGGCTAAGGCCTAGTATTTAAACTCCCACACATATGCACTTAGATTAGGTTAGAGTAAATTTTTTATCTTGTGTAAAAAAAAAAAGGCGATCAACATGTGTGTGTTGGATTGTAGGAATCTATTTTTATATAGAGCTATAGATAAAAGATTGAAATAAGGATAAGGATAAGAACTTTTCTTTTAGATAAGCAATAGGCTAAGGCCTAGTATTTGAATATAAATAGAACACCAACATTGAATTAGAATGATTTATGATGTAAACAAATTTATTTATTTATTTATGGATTTGAAGTTTGAATGTGTATTTGAAAATTGAAAGTGGTGTAATGGGGTTAGTGGGTTTTATTTTACATATTTGTCCACAAGACTTAGGTATAGTACTTAAAGTATTTTTTTTTTCTTAAGGTCCCCTTTAAAGATTTTGCTATGTGGATTTTTTTCTCATGAAATATAAGTATATATTTTAGTTAAGTAGCCGCATAGCATAATCTTAAAAGGAGAACCTAAAAACAACACCTAAGGTACTATACATAAGTTTTGTCTATATATATATATATATATATATATATATATATATATATATTTTTTTTTTTTAAATCTGAGAGAGAGAGAGAGAGAGAGAGAGGCAGAATTAAGGAATTGAGGTATGAGTTAATAGCCTTGTAGGCCGTTTGGACTTAGGGATTGAAATGACCCGTTTTGAAATAATTTGGACTTGAATAGTATTAACCCAAACCACAGGAATAGTTAGTGACATTTACTTTAAACTATAAATAATAATTTTATATCATATAAACCAATTTACAAAGTTATGCAACCCAATTTCAAGTTTATATAAATATATTTTAAACAAGTACACTATATAAACATATAATATATCGTTAATTCGAGCTTTCATATTCACGTTCACGAGCTTGTTCACAAATACATTATTATATTTGAGTTTGACTTGTTTACTAAACAAATCAACATAAGCAAGTTTTTTTTATCGAGCTGCTCAGCTTATTAAGGGGTTTCTCCTATTTGGGATCCTCAGTTTTTTGTTCAAAAATATTTTTACACCCTTATGTTTAAATACAAACAAAACTAAATGATAATCCAATAAAAATACAACTCTAATTCTCACTAAAACATTATCTAAAAAAAAGGGTTACTCTCCTGTTGATTTTCAGATTACTTTATCAACTTATAAATTAGATTCTCATAATAAAAATTATATGTAAAAAATAAAGACACAAGTTTTATTTTATTTTTATTTATTTTATGCTATAATATAGGACTACTAAATACTAAGCCTAACGTTTTCACCTTTTTTTTCCTTCTCCTTTTTTTCCCCTTTATCAAGACTTAAATGACTCTCTCTCTCTTCCTTTTTTTTTTTCTTTCCGGTTTCCTTTCTTCTAAATTTTAATCTCATGTTTTTTTTTTGGTTTTGATTTTTATTTTTTCAAATCTCTTCTTCTTTATTTTTTAATTATTAAAAAAATGTGATTTTTAAGGTACTCCATTTTTTTCTTTTTCATGATTTATTTATGTTTGTGTTCAAATTGTTTTCTCTTCACATTTGTTTGTACTACATTTTTTTATTTTATTTTAATGAATGTATTTTCTATGTCCAAATTTAAAATCAATATACATGTGATTTAATTGAATAGAAGAGAGAAACGCCTCAAATTAAAATAAATGAAAAATTATAATACTAAATGTACGTTTGGATGGCATGCATTTGGTGTTTGTAGCTGCATTTGGCGTTTTGGACCAGTTAGCGTATAGTACACTGTTCATGGACCAGCTGGACAAAAAAAAAAAAAACAAAACACAACAAGTTGATTACAGTATTTTCAGTTTTAAAAAATATTTTGCCACAATATTTTCAGTAATAAGTTTTTAATTTTCAGCAAAATAAACAGTATTTAAACATAGCCTAACCAAAAAAAAAAAAAATCTTATTGCACGTGAAGAGGAAAATGTAGCATCATACAATGAAGTATGTGAACAGGAACCAGAGGCTGACACAGAATTGATAAAAAGATATTGAAAGCTCAAAAGGGTTTTGAAATTTGAACCCAAATTTCAAAATGAACCCGTATTTGAAGAGTTATATTTGCATTGTAGAGAAGGAAAACAAGGAAGGTACCTTTGTATTGCCGTCAATTAAAATGGGGTTATCGGAGAGATGGAGGTAGAGCTGTTTCAAAGAAGTGAAATGCAAGTGAGCCGATGATCTGGAAAATATTGCCAGCCAATCAGGAGGCAAAAATCTAACCCAGTTTTCGTCGGACTCAGAAGCATCACGGAATTTTGCGAAACCGCACACCCTCTGCACCATTCTTTAGGATTCAACCGCGATATTATTTCCCTGATGCACTCTTCCAGTAATTCTGGATTTGAGCGTAACCACTGATGCTCTGGCTCTGCCATCTTCTTCTCTCTCTCTCTCTCTCTCTCTCTCTCTTTTACAGTGAGGGATCAGGAAAGTTTTGAGACTTGGTTTTGTTTGGTGGTGAACCAGCAGACCCGATTTTATGTTCAAACTTAGACCTATTTTCTTGCCGAGAAATGTTGACTCATTCACTAGCTATTTGATTAACCTAATTATTTTTATTTAAGTCATGACATAAATGTTTTACTTTGCATTTTCTCAATTTTATGTATTTTTATTACGAAAGATGGTTTATATATTCAATAAGATATAAGTAATAATTTAATATTATATAAATCTAGAGATAAACTTTTATAATCCTTGAACTTAAACAAGGTAGTTATTTTCCCAGTCAAGCCGAGCTCGATATTTTCATATGATATATGGCCTACGAAGTGTGAGTGGCTCTTTGGTCTTTTGGCTCGCCAATTGCTGAGCATGGGATTACTTGCATATGTTTGTTCATATGATAATGGGGTATTTGTGCATGGTTTTGAATATCAGAACGGTCAAAGAACTAAGGAAGGGTCTAGTTCCCAGTTTTTCCTAGTTCTTAACTAGTTTTCACTAGGTTTTTTATCGGTTATGCTAGTTTTTACTGGATCGATACTAGGTCCAATTCCCAATTCAATTGGTTGAACTGGCTAATTTGGTCCAGTTTTTAAAATAATGATTTTGTGTGGTTTCGATATCTCGGCTCAATACAGGACAAGTAATCTCTTTCTATGAATTTTTAATTTTATTCATTATTAAAGTAAATGAGAATGGTTTTGTAATTTTTGTGCTTTCAAATAGGTTTTTTAGATTTTAATTATTGGTCTGATTCAGATCAATTTCATGAATTGGATTATGAAATGTATTCAATATTATTTATTTGTGGAAGGAATTATGTGTATTTAGTAGTCTGTATGTAGTTATTTTAATGGAAATTTGGGAAAAAATTAGTACTTTTTTTTTTTCTTCCATCCTCTTTATCTACAAAATCTATGTCAAGCTATACAAAAAAAGTAATGTGGAATATCTATAACTCGTAGGCAAATTGTCGAATCACACAATCTCTTGTGTTGTGTAGTTAAATGCCGCGTGTGTGTTATTTTTCTATTTATTTTATGTCTCTTACAGACGTAAGAATTCGTGTATTTTTCCAACTCTGCAAGAAGAAGCAAACAATTGTTAATGGAACTTTCACTTGTCTCTTTCATTGTTCACCACTTTATCCGCCAACATTTGATAATATTGTGTCATTAGACGCCCAAAAAGGACCTAGTTTTGTTTTCTCAGTGATTTTCAATACTTGAAAAAGTCATTTCTCATATATATATATATATATATATATATATATATATATATTTTAAAAGTATATGAAACAATCAATCAATAAACCAATATTTCAAGATAAGAATTATTTTAAGATATACACATTTCCTTAAAATTCAAACACAAATTGGTGCCCCATTATCTCAATATTGACACTAGTTCTAGGTGTGGATTGGCTACCAACAGCATGGTTCAGGACTAGGTGAAGTAATTTAGCATTCAATAAGACCACAACTAAAACCACGATTTGTCTATGTGGAGAGTTGTGAATGATGGGTCCATGTGAGTGCACAACTTGTCACATCACACATGGACAAATTGTAGCCCTAGCATTTTTGTTTGGCAATAGGTTGCATATTGACTTGCTCTAAATCTCTTTTCTTGAGCACCTGAGCTTGGCAATGGTAGCCCATTTGGCTTGGGAGGCAGTGGGGTAGTGCTGTGGTGTGCACAATGTTGTTGTTTCTTTAAATGTTGCGTTCACGATGGGTGGCTCAAACAGTGGCAAATTAAAATAACGTTTTCTTTTCACTATGGGTTTCAATGTTTCATGATGGTAGTAAGGCACTATGAAAGTATGATGTTCACGATGGCACTTGTAATTTTTTTACATTTGGACATTTTGGTTTTTGATTTGGGAAATTTTGTGTGAGAGATTTGATGAAAGAAAATCTTTGATAGTTTGAATTGGAAATATTTTTCAAGGAAAAAATGTCAAAGTTTTGGTTGGATTAAAGAAAATTATTATTTAAAAAAAATCATTTTCATCATTTTTTATATTTTAAATAAGAATAAAAAAACTAAAACAATGCATTTTTTGGACACCTAACCGCACAATATGGATGGAGATAGATGAAAGGAAAACATTGAATATGGATCAAAGTTAGTGGAATGAAATAAATAACAAATTTAAGACTAGATTGAATTTTAAGCAAATTAGAGGGTGCAATCAAGGGCGTGCATGAATTGCGTTGGGTTGAGTTGGAGAGTGTTTTCAACCCAATAGCTTGTTGGATTGAAAAATTGTCAACTCAACCCAATTCATCGTATGTATACAAATACACCCAACCCAACCCATGTGAATTGGGTTTGGGTTGGGTTGAGGTCAATAAGTTGTATTTTATGTGTTTCATGTCTCATAAAAATTTGGACTTTCATCAATTATTTAATTACTTTTTAAAATAAATTATTATGATTCACATGATATGCCTAAATCATAGTATAGATTTCCAAATTCAGCAAAACTAGTTTTCAAAATACTGAAATGAATCAAAAGTGAAGGAATTAAAATAAAGGTAAGAATATAAACTTATATATATATATATATATATATATATATATATTGTGAATTGGGTTGGATTAATTATATGCATTGAAAAAACTATCAACTTGAACCCAACTTAACTTGAGACTCAAAATCAAATTCAAACCCAACCCAACCCAACCCAACCCACCAACCAATGAATAACTAACTTGAGACATCTACTTGGGTTGGGTTGGGACACCCCTAGGTTTAATTTGCATATTATTATTATTATTATTATTATTATTATTATTATTGCATGTAAAAAATACAGTCATATCAAATTGATTAATCCTAAAAAGAAGGGTATAACAGTCCTAGGTTTTATAACCCATTTAGAATGATTCGTTTTTAACCCTAACATGATCAAGTTAAACTCAAACCCAATCAACCAAACCTGTTTGCTAGGTCTACTCCTAAGAAAAGAAAAAGAAATTGAAGGATCGGCAAGTCCCATGACTTTAAAGAGATAATTTTGTTTATATACGTGTGTGAATGTGTATTGATAATTGATACTTTTGTATATATATAGTTTATGTATGAGTTGTTTCTGAATCATGTATTAGAAATTTTAAATTTACATTTTTTTTATACACATGCTTTGATTTGTTTTATCTGTGTTCTTGAGTATTTAAAACAAATGGCATTGAATTTGGCTTTCTCAAAGGACAAAAGGTCAACAACAGTGCAACACTCCAGGTAGCTTCTTAAACCTCAAGGAATTCCGTCCCTTTCAACTCTATTTCAACTTTCAAGTTAAGTAAACAACAAAACAAATACAACAGAAACAATTAATACTGGGAAGAGGGGGGTATCAAAGAGCCCAAAAAATTGTTCTTTAATTATTATTTAAAACATTGAAAATACATAAAATTCATGAATACATTATTTTTCTTGGACTGTTGTAGAGAACAATAAAAGTTGTGAAAATGAAATCTTAGCCTAAAAGAGTGAGGTTTAATTTGTTTAGCTGCTTAGCAAATACCATTCACATTTAGCAAACTTCATGAATATTACTTACCGAGTCAGGTCAGGTTACAGAAATACAACACTGTAGTGTTAATTGAAGATATCCAGCTCAAATGACCAATACCAGCTTTCTTTCTTGAATAATTGATTGAATGATCACATCCAAGATGGGTATGAGATAGTTCTGAGCCCAAGCCCCTCAACTCAACTCCAAATGTTATTGCCCAACAATCTCACAATCGCAAGCTAAAATCAGATTCAGAAGAGCTTTGCAAGAATGAGAGGTATTGAGTGGTGGAGAGGCTATCCAGTTGTGACTTGTGAGGCTTCCAAAACTGGTTACTCTCTTAGAGATATATGTTTTCCGACCAGGAGGGTAGCTTTACGACTTCCTTATAAACAGTTCAAGAGTTTGCAACTTTGCATAAACACGTATAACATTGTGAAAAATGTAAAGCATATATAGATCACATGCTTATAACATAATGTAACATCTTCTTTGGAAACATTTCCTGTAAAACATAACTTGTTTGGAAAGCATCATCAATTCAACATATAACTGGGGTTTCATACACCAGTCATGAGAATCATAACTTCCATATTGTAAATGCCTGTGCAGATCTCATAACTGAACATAAATACTCATGGATCAAAAGCTAAAACTATCATAGTGTCAAATATATTATAAATATACTGGATCATAATCATTTAAATCATTGTCATAAACTTAACTACAAGGGCCTGCCATCTATTTGGCTATGCGTCCCCAGGTACAAACATATTATAAATAAGCTTTTTTTTTATTTTTATATAAATATTTTTTTAAATTAAATTTTTTTAGTGCGGATTTTATTGAATTAAAACAAGTTCAACAGAAGCTACAACACTACAATCCAGCAGCAACACTACAACAAACACAACATCAAACTAACAAGTAACATCAACACAGCAACTACAACCCAATGACAACATTACAACAGTTGCAACATCAACTACAGATACACTACTATACTCTAGAATCTAGACGTTAAATATTTTGACAATAAAGTAAATTATTGACACAACACAAGTTTGATAGAATTGCAACACAGTGTATCATCAATGCCACTTAGTGATAATAAAAGCACAAATTTTACTGGCCATTTGTTGGCCTGATCTCAATCCCTTCAAAAATGAGGCCAGACTTACACCTTCCAGATTCTACCTCCCTAAGTCTAATCTCCAGTTCATCATCTTTTCCTCCTTCATTGAAAAAGTCACCCATCTTAGCCTCTAACCATCCATCTTTTCTCTGCAGCCTTGGCTCCCTGACAAGTGAGCGCAAACAAACAGTTTGTTCATAAACTTCACCTCCTTGAGTAGTTGTAATTGAAGCATTTAAAGGATAACGGCTACCAAATCCACTGGCTCTGCTCCTCAACTTGAACACAAGGTAAGCGGCATAGTTTGTTTTCGGAGACAGCATGGAAGTACTTATCTTGCAACTGATGTCAAACCACCACAAATGATCAAGTTCAGCTACCTGCAAGAACCTGTATGATTTTTACATGTACATAATTAAGAACTAAGGAAAGGCCTAATTTTTTTTTAAAAAAAAAAAGGGGGGGGGGGGGGGGGGAATGCGAAAGTAGAGTAGGGACTGACCTGGATTTAGGTAGAAACCTGGATTCAGGTTTAGAAACCCAACTCCAAAATGGAGGAGTGTCACCCCATATAATGCACAGGTCCCTTGCAGAGAGAAGGTAGCATTTCTTACCACTCAATTTGTCCAAGAAAAAGCTCTGCTAGAAAGAAAGAAAGAAAATGAGCACAGATATGGTCATATTCAGCATGGTGCTACTTTTATTGGCCACAGCATACATTCAACAAAATCATTCATAATTTGATCTCAGAGATAGCAGCTCCTTTTTTTTTTTTGGTATTTTTTGTTTTTGATTCTGTTCTTCTATGTGCTGATGGCACTATAACTAAATTCATGCATGATCACACATATGACATAACCAATTCAAACCAAACACAATTTTGAGAGTCCATAGTGAAACGAACCCACCCAATCTTGCTCCTTCCATGTGCATAAGAATTTAGGGCTGCAAATGAGCCGAGCCCAGCCGAGTATTAAAACTTCAAGCTTGTTCATTTATTTTTATTTTGAACACGAGCCAAGCTGGAGCTTATCATCAAACAAGATTACATATTCAAGCTTGGTTCATTTACCTTTCAAGCAAAGTTGAGCTACTTTATTAACTTTTTTTTTCCCTATATATTTTTTTTGATAAGTAATAAGACTTATATTCATCATGAAAGAACAAAAACAACAAATACAGGTGTTCATGATGGTGAACACAAAAAACAGCAAACAAAAACAACAAAAAAGAAAAAAGGAGGGTAGCTTAAGGGGCACTTCTAAGGGAAGAAAGAAACTCCAAAACAGAAGAACAGTTTGAAGAACCCTAGCACCTAGCCCAAACAAAAAGAGTATTTTGGCTGAGAGCTTGTAATTGTTCAAGCGTTCTTTCCAGATCCTCAAAAGATCGCCGGTTTCTTTCCAATCAAACAACCCACATCAATTAGTCAGGAACCATATTCTTTATGTCCGAAGAAAATTTCCCCAACCAATTACTCCAACAGGCCACCAAACACTCCATTGAACCTGGCATGACCCATTGGATCCCAAAAACTTGCAACATATGCACCCACAAAGAATAAACTACAGGACAATGGACGAGAAGATGGTCCACAGATTCCGCTGAACCACGGCACATACAACACCTATTTGCCAAAGGAAGGCCTCTAAGCATCAAATTATCCAAGGTAAGAATCCGACTATGGGCAGCAGTCCACAAGAAGAAAGCCACCCTCTTAGGAACCTTGACTTTCCAAATCCCCTTCCAAGGGAAGCAAGAATGGGATGTATCCCTGATCTTGCAATAGAACGACCGAATATCGAACTTCCCATTCCCATTAAGACACCAATGAGGTCTATCACACCCAATACCTCTTGGGATACGAGACTGAATGAGATTTAGGAAAGAGAAGGCAGCCTCAAATTCCCTCTCATGGAAATTCCTATAAAATCTCACATTCCAGTATCTACTACTCTCATCCTCCTGATTATCCAACAAATTAGAAATACAGGCTTCCTTGTCACTGGAACACGCATATAACTGAGGATATAGCATTTTAAGGGAGGTATCCTTAACCCATCTATCATGCCAAAAACGAATGCGGAAACCATCACCCACCACAAAAGCCTAGTGTTTGGAGAACCTCTCCCACCTGATCTTAATACCACGCCAAAGGCCACACCCATGGGCCCTTCTACACTCTTTAGTCGTCCAACCCCTTGACCCTCACCATATTTGGTGGCAATAACCCTCCGCCAAAGACTAGTTCCTTCAAGGCCAAACCTCCATAACCATTTCCCTAGTAGAGCTTGGTTGAAGTGAACTAACTTCCTAACCCCCAAACCACCTATCTCTAGAGGTGAACACACCTTCTCCCAAGCCACCAAAGAATGTTTGGAACACTACTCCGAAGACCCCCACAAAAATCTTCTCTGAATACGCTCCAATCTATCAGCCACGGCTATCGGGATGGTAAATAAGGATAGATAGTATGTGGGAAGACTAGAGAGAGTACTCTTTAAGAGAGTAAGTCTACCATCTTTAGACAAATAAAGACACTTCCAACCTGACAGCTTCTTCTCCATCTTCTCCAAAATAGGGTTCCAAATGGATCTAATCTTGAAAGGGGTGCCCAAAGGCATGCCCAAGTATTTCATGGGTAGGCAACCCACTCTACAGCTAAGAATATTAACCAAATCATCAATATTGCCAACCTCCCCCACCAGGACAATCTCACTCTTCCCCACATTTACCTTTAAACCAGTAAAGGCTTGGAAGCAAGACAAAGCCAGTCTAATAGCCAACAGCTGATCTCTAGAAGCATCACAGAACAGAATAGTATCACCTGCAAAAAGCAAATGTGATATGCGAACCCCGATAGAGTTAACTGGTCCCACATGAAAACCACGAAGCAGCCCACTTTCCTCAGTTTAGCATAATTAAAATGTTTTACCCCTTCACAAATATATGAATTTTTACTACAAATAGATTGTTTATTTTAAGCATATACTACAAAATAATAATATTTATATCATATGAACCAATTTACAAACTTATACAACCCCATTTCAAGTTTATATAAGACAAGTATACTATATAACCAATAGTATTATATACAGTTAGCTCTCATATTAACGAGCTTGTTCACGTATACATTATTATGTTTGAGCTTGGATTATTTACTAAAAAAAAATAAACATAAACAAGTTTTATCTTGAGCTGCTCTGTTCATAGACAGGTTGGTTCATTTACAGCCCTTTACAAGCATATTAATTTTCTTTAATCTGCTAGGCATATGAAGGTTAACTATTGAGTTTCAGGACAAAAGAAATTGAAAGCTCAAAAGTGAAGGAGTTGTAGAAGAAGAAGGAAAGTACCATTGAATTGGCGTCAATTAAAATGGGGTTATCGGAGAGATGGAGGTAGAGCTGTTTGAAAGAAGTGAAATGCAAGTGAGCCGATGATCTGGAAAGGATTGCCAGCCAATCAGGAGGCAAAAATCTAACCCAGTTTTCGTCGGACTCACAAGCCTCACGGAATTTTTGCGAAACCGCACACCCTCTGCACCATTCTTTAGGATTCAACCGTGATACTATCTCCCTCATGCACTCTTCCGGTAATTCTGGTTTTGAGCGTAATCGTTTACCTTCTGCCTCTGCCATCTTCTTCTTCTCTAACTCTCTCTCTCTCTCTCACAGTGTTGTTGGTTCAGGAAAGTTATGAGGCTTGGTTTTGTTTGGCGGTGAACCAAACCAACCAAGCCGAGTCAGCTATTAATTTAAGAGTTAGTTTATTCATTTAATTAATTAATTTATTTTTTTGGTACATGAGCCTAAATTAGTTCACCCCCAACCAAAATTTTATGGTTAAGTTTCGATTATTTTCTTGTTGTATAAACTTAAGTTTTTTCATGAATTACTTGGTAAATTTATTCTTTTTAATTGTGAAATTATAACTAAAATGTTTTATTTTTTCATGATTTTATAAAAATCATAAAAATTAATTTAATATCATATGAATATTGATAAACTTATACAATCTAATTTTAAATTTATATAAATATATTTTTAAAGAAGTATATATATAAAAATATAATATTATATGTAGTTAATTGACCTCTCATGTACAAACTGTTTAAGAGCATATTATTATGTTTGAATTTAACTTGTTTAATAATTTATTTTTTCGTTTTTTTACACAAGTAATAATCTATTTTAAACTTAGAACATTCTCATCAACCTAGCTAAAGCAACATTTAGTATTGAAAAAAAGGAAAAAAAAGCTAAACTTACTCAAAACTTCCATACATCAATCTTAATATTTTGCCCCAAAAACTTAACAATGAACGGTATCCTCAATACATCTATTGAGCACTGTCCACTCAATACACCAGCTAAAAATCTTATTTTATTCACAATTTGAGAATGATGAGTTAAAAAAAAGTTCATGTTAATGGGTACCCTTAGAGCAATTGTTAATAAAACATTTTTAAAAAGTTCTGAAACCACTTTCTCATAAGGAATATAAAAAGTTGTAAAAAAAAAATTAACTACTTTTTTCCATAAAAGATTTCTATAAATATATCTTAAACCAATACTTTTAGGGTATCCGTTAACTTTTTCCTAAGAAAATATATTTGCGGATAAAGAAAATAATATTAAAATAGAATAATGATGAAGTACTGAGGTTAATGTAATTGTTGTAAATAGTAGATTAACTAAACTAATAAATGTGGGTTCTAGTTAACTCAACTGGTAAAGTTTCTAATAGTTGAATAAGAGATCTGGAGTTCAATCCATACTTACATCAAAACTAATTGGTGTCTTGGTCTAATGATAAAGAGTTATCATTAGGAACGGACGCCATAAGTTGAAACTCTCTCCCAAAAAAAAAAAAAAAAAACTAATACAAGTGAGTTTTTAAGACTAAATTTGACTAAAAGCCCACTAGGCTAATGTGAATGCTTTGAAAAATTGAACTTAAATAAGCTTTTTCTTAAGCTAAGCTTGTTCTAATCTTGGTTCATTTACAACCTTATTTGCTCTATTTTGATAGAGGTCGTAATTACATTTTAATCCTTAAAAAAATTATATGACCTACAGAGTGTGAGTGGCTATTTAGCCTCTTGGCTCTTAGGTACTGAGCTTGGGATTACCTGCATGTGTTTGTTTGGATGATAAAGGGGGCATTTTATGTTGTCTTTGGGTATTCCGGATCTACAGAGGACAGTTAATCTCTTTCAATGAATTTCTAATTTTATGCATTTTAGATTGAAGTAACAGAGATTGCTTTTGTAATTTTTGTGCGTTCAAATAGGTTTTTTAGATTTTCGTTATTGGTCTGATTCAAATCAATTTCATATGTTAATTTTGAATTATATGCATTATTCTTTATTTGTGGAAGGAAATATGTTTATTGTATAGTCTGTATGTAGTTATTTTAATGGCAACTTGGGGAAAAATTAGTTTTTTTTTTCTCGATCCTCTTTATCTACAAAATCTATGTCAAGTTATACAAAAAAAGTAATGGTGGGTTCCAGTTAGCTCAACTAGTAAAATCTCTGATGGTTACATAAAAGATCTGAGGTTCAATTCTCACTTACATCAAAAACTTATTGGTGTTTTGGTCTAATGATAAAATAGCTATCATCAGGAGCGGACGCCATAAGTTAAAACATTCTAAAAAAAAAAAAAAAAAAAGTAATGCGGAATATTATAATTTGTAATATACACTTTTCTTATTCCAGCTAATACAAACTATCATGCTGTAACTTCAAATTTTGAAAGATTTTAAGGATTTTATTCATAAAGAGCTATCCATATATATCTTTCAAGGAATTTAGAGGAGCTATTTAAAATGATTTATTGACTGATTAAATACTCTCTTAATAATTAAACATTAAAATCTTATAGGTAACTAGTAGATGGTCTAAACAGTCCAGTACTCATGACAACTCTGAAATTCTTTAAAACACATGCTTGGCCTAATACCAAATGAAAAAAAAAAAGAAGGCAAGTATTAAATGAAAGTTTGTTTGATAGTTTTTCTGCTCTCGTTAGAAACTCAGCTCAATCGTGGCTGGACAAGATTATGCAGAATTGCGTTTTCTATAAAATTAATTACCAAGTGTCAAACCCAAATCCAAACTAGGATTCAGAATCAAACAGACTTGCTAATATTAAGCCTGTACCTGATATTAACACAAACCACTTAACTGTGTATACAAATTTTTCTTTTCCTGTTACTACTCTTGTACTCATGCTTATCAAGTGTTCTATTTATCATCTATAAGATATGGACGATTTCCCATCTACAGGAAGTGACGAATCAGTGCATCTAGAATACCATCAAATGTAATAACAACCCCACAATGATTAGGTAACCTCAATATACATAGCACAACAGAATTTATTTTTACATAGCCATCATTAAAATTGTTCCATCTCCCACTACCATACATCATAACTATCTAGGTACTCAGCGTCTTAAAATACAATAACATTTCCATCATGAGTCCTACATAAACTCCACTGCTGAGACTTAAAAGCTGCAAAAGGAAAATACCACTTTTGCTCAGTAAGGCAGGCGTGACATGAGCATAAAACTATCACGCATGATAGACAAAGTATTGTTAACATGTGGATACGAATTCCTTATAAACAGTTTTAGATTGCATAAAAACATAACATTCTGGAAAACATAAAGCATATATCAATCTCACTCTAGAAACATCAACATAGATCACATGCTTATAACATAAGGTAACATCTTCTTTTGAAAACATTTCCTGTGAAACATGACTTGTGGTCATTAGCTTGGAAAGCGTCATCAATTCAACATATAACTGGGGTTCCATACACCATTCATGAGAATCATAACTTCCATACTGAAAATGCCTGTGCAGATCATAACCGCACATAAATTGTGAAACTCATGAATCTAAAGCTAAAACTATCATAGTGTCAGACATATTAAAGATATACTGGATCATAATCATTTAAATCATATTCATAAACTTAACTACCCGGCCATTAGGGCCAGTCATTTATCTGGTTACGCGTCCCCCAGATACAAACATCGGGGTACAGTTCATCTGACTGTGTCAGGTGCTCTTCGGCCTATGCCGAGTACAATGTTACACTGACTTGATCCACAATAGTATATCTTTTCGTTTGGAATTCATTTTCTTTCTAAAAACATTCTTTTCTTAAACACATTTGTTTCCATAATAATAATTTCCTTGAAAAATCCTTTAGTCTCAAACAGAGGTTATAAACATCTTGCATATCCACATGATTTACTCTCCATATCTCACTATAAAACATATGTATAGTTTGACAAAAAAACACACTTAATTTCAATGAAACATAAGCAAAATCATGTTATCAAAAAGCTTTGTTTTAAAACACATGTTTACAAAAATATGGGCTGCTAGACCCTCATATCACAATCCCTTACCTCAAGGAAAATGCTTTGCTTGTAGTGGAGTCCCCTACTGGTCTTGTCCTGCCCCTAAATAAAAAACAGCCACTTTCATTATTAAGCACGCTATTCAACTCATGGAGTGTTCTAATCCATAATTTCGTTAGTTACACCCTCAAATTCCGATACCCATTAGTTCTTCACCCTAACTAGGCCCCTGTGGATTCCTACAACCATCCCAAATGCAACCAAACACTCAAACATGCAATTACCAGTTTAACACATCAAAACACACAAAACTGTGCACTAATCATAAAAAACTATAGTTGCAGGGCTTATAATTTCTCCTTTGTGTACTAAACAGTAGAACTAAGGTACATGAACATTCATCCATACTCTATACATACTGAATAGAGCTCCCACAAATTTACAACTCAATCCATTTATCCTAACTTGAGAAATAAATCCCCAAAGTTAGGTGGTACAATTCATCCTTACAGCTTTATCCAACAATGTGCAACTTACTTCCAAACTTCAATTGAGTCACCAAAACACATCAACATGTCATGCCAATTTACAAGGTCATAAATGGGGGTTGGTTCATAAATGGGATGGGTGTGTAATTACCCATTTATTCATTTATAACCCGTTTATATATAAATTAATTATCCATTACCCGCCCAGTCCATTTAATTAGTATCCTAATATGACCCAAATAAAAAAATAACTTGTTAAAAACTTAAAAAACAAAAATTAAAAAGTTCAAAAATCACTTTTCCTGTTCTTTCCTTTCATTTTCCCTTCACAATATTCATTTCTCAGCAACCAAACAAAGCCACAGAGAGAGAGAGAAAAAAAAAAGACTATTTTCTTCTCTTTTTTTTTTTTTTTTTTTTTTTTTCTCAGCAACGAAACAGAGTCTCAAATAGATGATGAATTTCGAGAGTACTACCATCTGAATCTTCATCGTGAGTATATTTTCTATAAAGAAAAAAGAAAATCTGAGGACAGCGTGAGAGAGTGAGACTGAGACTGAGATTTTAGAAGGGGTACAGTGGTTTATTTAATTTTAAATTTTAAATGAATTTAGTGGGTATTAGTGGGTTTATCTATTTAGATTCATTTAATTAAATAACCAAATGAATATTTATTTATTTAACTCAAATACTCAAATGGGTTGGGATAAAATTTATCCAAATAAGATGGGTAATAGACAGGTTCATGGATATGGATAAAATTGTCACCTCTAAACACATGCCATAAAATTCTGAAAGCCAGATTCTAAAGCTACAATTTAATAAAAATCATACAAGCTAACAGATTTGAGGTCTAGATAGTAATTCCACTCTAAATTTTATACTCATCCAATTGGCTTGGGACCAATATCAAGTTTGATGGAATTGAAATTTAGTGTATCATCAATGTCACTTAGTGCTAATAAAAGAACAAATTTTACTAACCCTTTGTTGGCCTGATCTCGATCCCTTCAACAATGAGGCCAGTCTTCTGGTGAAAATTGCTTAACTCCATAAGTTTAACCTGCAGTTCATCATCTTCTCCTCCCTCATTGAAAAATTGACCCAACTCAATCTCTAACCATCCATCTTTTCTCTGCTTGGGACGCGAAGTGTGCTGCTGGTTTGGCTCCATGACAAACAGGCCCAAATGAACAGTTTGTTCATGAACTTCACCTCCTCCAATAGTTTCAACTGAAGCCCTGAAAGGACGGCCACCAAATCCAGAGGCTGTGCTCCTCAACTTGTACACAAGGTAAGCGGCATAGTGTGTTTTGGGAGACAGAATGGAAGTACTCATCTTACAGCCGATGTCAAAAAACCACACATAATTAAGTTCCGCTACCTCTGGGAACCTGTTTGATTTATACATGTACACAGTTAAGAACTAGATGAAAAAAAAAAGGTCTAAATTTTAAAATAATCAATAAATAAAGGAGTACTAAATTATAAAAGGGACAGACCTGGATGCTTCAGCTTCAGCTTCAGGTAGAGAAATCCATCTCCAATACGTAGGAGTGTTACCCCATACAATGGACAGTTCCCTTGCAGAAAGAAGGTAACATTTCTTACCACTCGATTTGTCTAAGAAAAAGCTCTGCTAGAAAGAAAGAAAGAAAGAAGATCAATACAGTCACAGATATGGCCTGGCCACAAGCATACATACAACCAAATCTTTCATATTTTGAACACTGAGATAGAACCTCCTCAATTTTGTGTGTGTGTGTTTTATTCTGTATTTCTATTCGCAGTTGGCGCTATAACTAAATTCATTCAAGAACTGACCCCTTTGCTTCTTTTCATTCAGAATTAAGTAAGTGTTGTAGAAGTGGAAAACTAGCTAGGATGACAGTTTATAACATAGTAATTAATTATTAAGGGATCGATAGTAGCACCTTTTTAGAGTCGTCAATTAGTATGGGGTTATCGGAGAGACTGAGGTAGATCTGTTTCTTAGAACACAAATTCAAGGATTCCGATGATGATGATGATGATGATCGAGCAATGATGGCTTGATAATCGGACGGCAAGAACCTCTCCCAAACAGCGTTGGACTCTGCAGCCGCACGGAATATAGGAGAAACCGCACACACTCTGCAAGCATCCTTAGGGCTCGTCAATGAAAATATGTCCGATATGCATCCCTCTGGTAATACTGATATGTCTGCACCCAAGGTCAAGGGTGGACCATTTCTTTCTCCTTCTCCTTCTCTCTCTTTTCTCATCATTTTCTTCTCCTGTGAATACGTTTGGATCCAGCTTTTTTTTAGCTGTGTCCACGTTTTTTTTTTTTTTTTTTTTTTTTTTTTTTTCAACGCGTGTTTGTTACTGTTCATTGACAATGAACAATGATTTTAAGCTAATGAACAATAACTTTTGAAATGAACAGTATTTTTTATCCCTTTAAAAATTATTTTGCTATAATGTTTTCAGTTTTCAGCAATAAGTTCTATCCAAACGGACTCTCTCTCTCTCTCTCTCTCTCTCGCTTTAATTGCTTATTGCTTAAGTTTTTGTTCTCTCTACGGTCTATTTTTTTAAAAGAATGTTCTAAAATTTATTTCAAGAGTAAAGCAGTGAATATAAATTATTTTACATCTTATGGCTTGTTTGGATGTTTAAAAAAGGAGGAAGAGTAGAGGGAAGGAGAGTAATTCAATTACCTTGTTTGGAAGTTTTTTAAGGAAGGAGGAGGAGGGGTTTGGAGGGGTTTCAACCACCTCTAACCTCTCATTTTTAATTCTCCAAATTGGAGAGATTTGGAAGGAGAGGAGAGTAGATAAATTATTAACGAAATAAATTCTCCAATTTACCATTTCTAAATTAACAAAATTACAAACCGATTATATAAAATAAATTCACATTATATAAAACTTTGTGAAAGGAAAATATGAGACAATCCATAGAATGATGAATCATAGACCAGTGTTGAATTGAGCCACCATGGCCTTTAACACCTCGTTTCCGATCGAAGGGAGGACCTTCTTGACATACTCGAGACCTGGGTTTGGACGATCTCAGAGAGGTGTGTGACCTCAGGATGCGAGAGATCTTTAGTACTGGAGACCGAAGAGAAAGTGTGGGGCTTTGTGCGGATATCGAAAAATGAAAGGCTTCTAGAGCCATGGGACAAGGAAGTGAGTGCCTTCGCCGACGGTCTCATTGAGAATTCCACGGACACGGTCGAAGATGGCAGCGCGTTGGCCACCTTCAACGGTGTAGAGAGATGAGCTGAGAGTGGTGGTAGCAACGCCGACTCCCAAAGCGGCGCGTGTGATGTTGGTCAATAAAGAAACAGTTTCAACCAATTCGTTTTTACTTCTGCAATCAACTGATTGGATGCCAAGAAAGAAAATCTGTGAAAGAAAAGACTTATCAATTTTTTTTATAGATTTTTTATAATTTTTATGTTAATTTTGGCACTCACAAGCCACATTAGAATCGTTTTTTAGCATCCAAACATTTTTTTCTTATTTTAATTATTATCAATTAAGGATGGGTTTTTTTAGTATAATAAAAAAGCAGAAAAAATATTTAAATCATAGACTAATGTTGATTATTTAATTCACATCAGAAAAAAAAATTATCAAAAAAAAAAATATTGCATGCTATATTCATAATTATTTAATCTAACAAATTAATCAAAGACCAATGTTGCAAGTCCATTTTCAAATAGGGTAAATTTGTCTATTTAAATCATTTCCTCTCATTTCCATCATAATTTGTAAAACATCCAAACAAGAGGGAGGGCTAATTACTCCATTCTCCCTTACTAATTTTAAAAACATCCAAACAAGGTAGAGGATAACCATTCCCCTCTACTCTTGGATTTTTTTTTTGAAAATCACTATAAAAGCCAAACTATTTTATTAGTTAATTAATGTTTGAAACTAATTAGGTATCTAACAATTCGAGTTTGTGGGACTCAATTTTGCTCTTTGAAATCGAGCAAATTGGAGATGAGTTTCAGTTGGTAATAAAGTGTTCAACACTCGAGTTTCATACTTGAGATTGAAACACTCGAGTTCTATAGCAAAAAACCCACCCAAGAACACCTAGAGCAAGGTAGAACGAAATCCAAAGACCTAGATGAACAATGAAATCAAACAGAGTACTCACTCCGGATGAACAACTCTTCTTCTCCAACAATCAAACACCAAAGAGAAACAACACAGTCAACAAATCCAAGCAAACCCAGAGACCCACAACGAAATCAAACAAACCCACCTGATCAATTTTGTGATTGCTACTCGAAACTCAGAGTCGGACCCGGCGGGTAGGCGTGGTGTTTCCTTGTCCTCTTCGTTGGAGCTTGCAGTGTGGGTTTGGGTGGGTTGAGGGTGACGAAGAAAAAGCTCGGACTTGTCCTCTTCACTAGGTACTTCCTTGTTCTTCTAGGTTTCAGTTTCTGGGTTTTTAGGTTGTGTTCTTTTGGGTAAGTAAGTTTTTGGTTATGGAACTCAAGTATGAAACACTAGATTTTCAACTGGGCAAAATCGAGTTCGACGGACTCGATTTGTTAGATTGCTAATTAGTTTCGAATCCTTACTAACTAATGAAATTGTTTGAGGAATTTGGTTATTTTAAAAAACAATCCCTCTACTCTCCTCCCCACTACTCTCCTCCCCTCTACTCCACTCTACTCTCCTATCTCTCTAAACTTCCAAACAAGCCATTAAAGTTTGATTCCATTAGAAAAAAAAAATCATCAATACATATAAAAGCAGAAACCTCATATAGGAGTGTATGAGGTCTTGCTAAGTGGCTCTCTAACTTTGCATTTAGCATTTTTTTTTTACCTTTTTCATTAAGTTTTTCTATATGTGCTGTGATGGTCTCAAGCATTTTCACCTTTCAGTTTTCTATTAAAAAGTGAGAGTACACAATTTGATCGATTCACCAACCCATAATTTTGAGAAAAGTTTGTGTTCTAGAAATTTTCTTAACATAATCCTTCAGACAGTCCCATTATTTTTTCAAAGAAGACATTTCTTTTGAAGAAATTGTTTAATGTAATCCTTCTATGTACAACTCTCTCTTCTTCCCTTTCCCTTCCCTTACTTTTTCCTCCCTTCTTTCCTTTTCATCTCCCTTACAACCAAACAGGATATTAGTTTCCAAATTCAGCTAATAAAAAAAAGTGTTTTGAGGATATTAATAAAAAGAGTTTGAATTTGATAAGAATGGGGTGTAAAATTCATATTTTACATTATCCAATAAGAGATGTCACATCAGCTTTTTATGTAAAACTTAGTACATCATACCACAATTAATAACATCTAAATAAACTTCCAATTTGGTTGAATTTTTAGATGAGTATTATAATTGATTGAGTATGGTTGTTCTTATTTTTTAATACGTGATAAGATGATGTGGTATGTTGGAATTAGAGAGTATAAAATTTGGGTTTTAAACCACATCCTTATAGAATTTAATCTTTAATAAAAATATGTAAAAAACATGTTTAATTACCATTTTAGTCTTTAACACTTGTACAATTGTACTATGTATCAAAATGGTTTTTAACATCTTTAATCTGCCAATTTTGTTTCTAAACTTTTGGTATTGTGTCAAAATAATCCTTATTATTAAGTTGTACATGAAAAGAATTGATGTATCTAGCATTAATATCAAAATAATATTTTTATGCCATCTAAGCTATCCTTTGAATTATCACGTGTCCTTATTTAGAAAATAAAATAAAATATTTGAAAATATATTAATTGCATCTCCATAAGTAAATGAGATGTCATGTTATTAGCAGCAATTGAAATTTTCTTTTCTTTTCTTTTCTTTTCCTCTGCTTTCTTGGCAACCAAATGGGGTTTAAGTCTTGACTTTTTAGTTAAAGTGCTCATGAGCATCATCTAAAAAACATACTATTTACCTAATTTTAAAATGAAATTAAAAAAAAAAACCAAATGTCAATTTTTTTAATTATCATTTCTTTAAGAAGTTAAAGTTATTACCAATTATATTATAAAAATCTTGTAAACTAACAAGGTAATGAATATAATTAGTGTCATGTCAACAAGGTAATAAATCAATTTCCTAATTATTTTTCTATTTTGTGTTTAAAAATTGATACATTCATTTAATAAAAGTACAATGTAACTCCGAGCATATGCACATGTACATTTAAAAACAATCACAACTATGTGTGTGTGTGTGAGTGAGTATATATATATGATTTAAAATCTAATTGGATCTAGACTCTTCAGTTTTTGTACCAAATAATTCACCTGCTACAAAACTTAAAATATTAGATGGGATACATGGTGCAAAATTGAACTCCAATTAAAATTCAATTTGAAATCTAATTGATTTTAGACTATTTGATTTTTGCACCTAATAATTCACTTGACACACAAATTTAAAAGGCATAAATGTACTTTTAGTCCCTACATTTTGCACTTTTTCCATTTTGGTCCCTACATTTTGTTTTTACCACTTTTAGTCTCTAAACCAATTAATGTGTGACATTTAAGTCCTTACTATTAGCCAACTAACAGGAAAAACTGAGGTGGCTGACGTGGGCATTAAAATATTATTAAAGAAATTATTTGACATTTTTAAAATGACAAAATTAAAAAAAAAATTAAGGCGTAAATGCACTTTTAGTCCCTACATTTTGGGGTCATTTCTATTTTGGTCATTACATTTTTATTTAACCACTTTTAGTCCCTAAATCAATTAATGTGTTCCATTTTAGTCCTTATCATTACTCACTTAACAGAAATTGTTGATGTGGCAAACGACGTCCACTGTTGGCACATTAAATGCTGACGTGGCCAATAAAATAATATTAAAAATGACACATCAGCTTAGAAATTAAAAAAAAAAATTTATTTATTTTAACTAAGTAAAAAAAATTAAAAATAGATTGTTTAAAAAAGAAATTAAATTAAAAAAAAAAAATATTTACATTATGTTCTTCCCTAAATCCCCAAATCTCAATACACCAAATCCAATCTCAAAGAGCTTCAAGAGCAACAAAAATGACAGGTTGTAGAAAGGGAGGCAAGGGATTGGGCAAAGGAGGAGCCAAGAGGCACAGGAAGGTTCTAAGAGATAACATTCAGGGAATCACAAAGCCAGCCATTCAGAGATTGGCGAGGAGAGGAGGAGTCAAGAGGATCAGCGACCTCATCTACGAAGAAACCAGAGGAGTCCTCAAGATCTTCTTGGAGAACGTGACTCGTGACGCCATGACTTACATTGAGCACGCTAGGAGGAAAACTATGACCGCCATGGATGTGGTCTATGCGCTCAAGAGGCAGGGAAGGACCTTGTATGGTTTTGGGGGTTGATAAAATTGAAAGTTGTACTTGGCTTTCTTGGTATATGTTGTTAAGCGATAATTTTTAGTTTTCGAAAATGAATGAAATGGAATTTTCCTTCCCGGGTTTTGTGAAATGGATTCAACTGTGAAATGATTTCTTATGCTTATTCTGATCTGAATCAATGTTTGCATTTTTTGTTTTGCCATTTTTAATAGGATGAAATGGTGATTTTGAAAAGGATCTTTGTTTTGGAGTTGGTGTTTGTAGCAAAATGTGAAGAACATATTGTAAAGAATTTTTTTTTAAAATTTAATTAATTTAATTTCTTTTTTAAACAATCTGTTTTTAATTTTTTTCATTTAGTTAAAATAAATAAATAATTTTTTTTTAATTTATAAGTTGATGTTGCATTTTTAATATTATTTTATTGATCATGTCAGCATTTAATGTTTCAACAGTGAATGTCATTTGCCACATCAGTAATTTCTGTAAAGTGAGTAACGGTAAGGACCAAAATGAAATGCGTTAATTAATGTAGGGACTAAAAAAGATGAAATGAAAATGTAGGGACCAAAATAGAAATGACCCTAAAATGTAGGGACTAAAAGTGCATTTACACCAAAAATTAATTACTCTATTTTAATTAAAAAAAGAAAAAAAAATATTTTCTTTCAAACAAAAATTTTACTTTCTTTTAATTAAAATGATTTTTTTTTATTCCATTCTTTTTTTTTTTCCAGAAGAACATATTCGTGTACTTTATATTCTTCCCGTATATGATTCATATTCTTACTAAATTAATCCTTATTTTCTTATCATTTTCTTTTCCTTTCTTGTTCTTTCTCTATAACCAAACACATCAAAACAAAATAAATTAATTAAATATCTTTCTTGTCTTTTTTTTTTTTTTAATTTTTTCTTTTCATTATTTTTTTTCAGAAGAACACGTTCATGTTCTTTGTGTTCTTCCCTATAATCAATCTCCAACAAAAAACAAACCCTAAACCCAGATCCTAACCAAACCCCAAACCCATATCCCCAATAAAGCTAACCTTAGAATTCAAACCCATAAATTTTCTTGGCAAACAAACACAAAAAAACCCATTGGAAAAAAAACCCCAAATCACCACCACCGAATCAAAGAACATGAAGATCAAACCCAAGCAAAAGAATAGAAACTTAGCAACCAACAAAGCACCACCACTGAATCAAATCATCCATTACCACATCAATGAAACCACTCCCAAACCAAACCATCCAAAGAATAGAAACCCAGCAAAGCACCCAACTCATCCACTCCCAAACTAAACCATAATCAAAGAAACTTCCAATACCACAACAAGTTAACAACTTAAAAAATAGAAAAAATTTCAAAATGCAAAATGTCCAGCGAACGCTAAACCCAAATCTCCAGCAAAGCCCAAAGCCCAAATGTCTAGAAATGTCAACTTCTTTCTCCTCAGCGCATTTGGCTTCCCCAAAGGTTGTCTCCACTGGTTCCTCAAAGCCCATCAAGAACCGTTCATCACTTCATATCTCTGCTACTTGCACATCAATGACAGAGAGGCTAACTACTAGGTCCCACACTACTACGATAGCGGTGGCGTGTGGTGGAGAAGAAGGCCAAGCTTGTGAGCTCCGGCCATGGAGCTACGTTGAATGGAGAGAGAGAGAGAGAGAGAGAGAGAGAGAGTTTCTGAGAAACCAAACCCAGATTTTTCCGCCCCAAACACAAAACTCAACCCAGATTATCTTAGGCTTTCTGAGAAACCAAACAAAAAACTCAAAACTCAAAAATCAAATCCTAAATCAATGAACAAAACCCATGATCTGAAACCACAAATAACCACGGATTTAGAGAGAGAGAGTTGGGTTTTTTGCCATGGGTTTAGAGAGAGAGGGCTGAGTTTTTGGCTAGAGAGAGTTGGGTTTTTGGCCAAAATTTAGAGAGAGAGAAAGCTGGGTTTTTGGACATGGATTTAGAGAGAGAGAGAGAGCTCACCTTCAGTCAGCCCCTTCAACCGAAACCACCTTCAGTCACCTCCACCTTCACCCAAAACCCACTTTCAATCACCTCTACCTTCACCTTGAGCTTGGAGACTTTTGTAGAAAGAGATAGCTTGGAGAGAGAGCTTGGAGATTTTGTTTGAGATTTTAAGATTTAATAACTTTTATTGTGTTTGGTTGCCCAGAAAGTTTAATAGAATTTGATAAATTAATAATGATAAAGTTAATTATGTTTTTTTCTTTTTTGTAATTTTTGTAATTTTGTAATTTTTAAAATCGATAAATTTATTTTAATATTATTTTTTAAATGCTGACGTGACATTTTTTAATATTATTTTATTAGTCACGTCAGCATTTAATGTGCCAACAGTGCACTCTGTTTGCCACATCAGCAATTTCTGTTAAATGAGTAACGTTAAGGACCAAAATGGAACGCGCTAATTGATTTAGGGACTAAAAGTGGTGAAATGAAAATGTGGGGACTAAAATGGAAAAGGTGCAAAATGTAAGGACTAAATGTGTATTTACGCTGATTTAAAAATTATATGAGACACGTGACGCAAAATTAGACTTCAATTTAGAATTTAATTAAATTTTCTCTCAGTTTTGGCTATATATAGGTATGTGTGTGTATGTATAGCTACCTACCATCACTCTATTTAAAATTACATGTTGTTCATGAAATCACTGTCCCATATAAGGCCCCTTTTTAGAAGCCACTATCTCATAAAAAAAAGTTAGTATATATCAATGTTTAAAAAAAAAAAAGAAAACTTAAATTGGATACATAGCGCAAAATTAGAGAACAATCAGAATCTAATTGGATTTTCTCTCAATTTTGGCTTTAATTATATATATAGAGTAGTTATTAGCCTGTGCGTTGCACGATTTTTTTTGGTATGATCTTTTTTGGTAAATATTATGACTGGAGAACCTTTTTTTGGGAAAAAAACTTCTTTCATTTTTATGTAGTGATTTTAAAAAATATAATGAAGGGTTTTATGATAAATTTTGTTAATTTTATGAAATACATTTATATAAAATAAAACTCATAAAATGCATAAGATATATGTAAAGGTATATTCATGACTATGCGTGAAAGTTATTGTATTTTTTTAAATTTCTATTAGCTAGATCACATTTCTTAAATAAACTGAACAACCATTTCATCATCCCGTTATGCACATAATGTTTGGAATGTTGTTAGTTAGTACATGATTGCTTGATAAACAATATTGAGTAAAAATTATTTTAATTCTATTTAAGAAATTTTTTGTGCAATTTTCATTTTCGTGTCCATTTTTTTAATCTAATAGATTTAATTTTTAACGTTAGTTTAATTGAATAGTATTGTGTTTATACTTTTTTTCTTAACTACAATTGATAATTCACAAAATGAGTAAACAACTTACTGAGTATTGCAAAAGATACAAATATGAACATTAACATGAGCATGAACATGAAGGGAGATTTCTATTCATTTTCTTGAAGAAAAAATGTACTTACAAAAAATTCTAAACTTTATTAGGTAAAGAAGAATCAAAGTTATAGATAGCAAAATAAATAAACCAAAAATTAAAAGAGCCTATGAGAAGCCATTACTCATTTGAAATAATCCAAAATACTCAAGGACTAAAAAAAAAAACCATCCACTCCACAATTCCATCGCAACTATGTTAAGAATGCTATAAGCATATGGATAATAATTGTTGTATTGAGATTTTGTTAGTTAGTTAGTTAGTTACAATTCCAAGCATGTTAATCACATTTAACACATGTTGGAATTATTAATGCACATGGTTAATCACATTTAGCACATGTTGGAATTATTAATGCACGTGGAGAATAATAGAACCAATAGGATGAGGCCATGTGGGCCAATGAGATTAGAGCTAGTTTCCTATAAATACATGATTGTAATCTAATATGAGATATCAATGAAGAATAAACCAATTTCTTAGTGCATTAGTGCATCTCTCTCTTTCTCTCTTTCTCTATGGAGGGTGACTACCTCGAATTAAGTCAATTTCTCTACAATGCACATCAATACCCCTACAATTCATACCCATCCCCATTAGGAGCTCTAGGTTCCTAACAAACTGCTTTAGCTCAAGGAAAACAATATATATCTCTATATTTTTCTTTAGAAATAATTACAATATACTGCTAATTCCACAACTTAAACATTTTTCCCTGACTCCTACAATTTGAATTTCTCCCTTAAACCCCAGACACTTTGTGTATGGGTAGGTGTCAATTTAGCTACATGGCCTTTGATATATATATATATATATATATCATTTAATAAATATAGAACTTCCTTTAAAAAAAAATGTTTATCATAATTAAGGGAAATCCTAATGGGTACTTCACTTGAGCATATGTGAAAATGGCAGATACATACCACAGATGGTAAAGGAGAAAGAAAAAGTTGCTAATCCTTTTTAATATGGTTAATTGCTTTGCCTCAATCAGTCGCCCAAACAACATACCGCTTATTCATACCACAACCACAAATGACAATGCAACATTAGCCATCTGTAATTGTTAATCTAAAAGTACAAATTTCTTTAATAGCTCTACCTTTGTTTCTTTTGGCTAATATGTCTTTACTGAATCAAAATCAAACAACAAAAATCATATAAAAACCACCATATTAGAGTTTAAAATTATAATTAAAATTTTAAAAGAAATCTAGGCACAAGTGTACAAAAATTCCATGTAACTAAGTCACACTTAGAAATATTGGACCATTTTTCTTTTGTATAAATAGGGGGGTCCCAATGGGATGAGGGGGATAACAACTTTCTTTCCAAAATATTTATTGTAGGAATATAAGAGTTTTCCATTGTATACTTTTCATGATTAAAGAACATGACTTGCCAACTAATCAAACTAGAGTTTTTAGTACTTATAGCAATTTCACAACATCAAAAACAAACCCCAGTGTATACATTGTCAAATTTCATAGTCTCCTGCTATATCAAATGAGTGTTTAATGTTTTTCACAAAGTATTGCATAGTAAGCTTCTGGGCCATAACCTCAATTACAACACTCAATTATGTTGGACTTGGATTACACCTATTAACAACGTATAATTATGAGATGTAGAAAAAATTTGGAGTGTACACAACGTTTAGTGTGGATGGGAAGAAATTTCATCATATTCCAATTGGTTAGGCTTGTAAGGGACCTATTCCAATTTAATGATCCTGAAATTTTGTATACAAACAATAATCAAGACAATTTCCGCCTAAAATAAGTTGCACTTTTGACAAGAGAGAAAATTGATATCTAGACAAATCAAGCTAAGGCCAACCAAACAGGGCTGTTTTGTCCAAAAATCAAAACACAAATTCCAGATTTTTTAGGACACCGTTTCACGCAAATGGAAAACGCAACTCATAAATCCAAACCCACGATACCCTTTCACCCAAATTGGACCTATTCCCAAATCCCTAACCCACGAACCCCATAACCTGATAGCAGATCTCATAAAACCACTAGTAATTTCATACCAAATCCACTCTAGAGCATTAAACCCCTATCTTGGAAGTTGAGAAGTCGTGCAACAACTAACAAGTAGTTCTCTATATAGAAAAGATAGTATATACAGATGTAAGAAAAGTAGACTTCAAATGCCGAAAAATAGTTTATTGCACAGTTCAACTCTTTTAACAATAACTAAAACAAAAAATTTGTCAATTGCTGAGCCGATGGTTTTGAGGGGATGGGTTCACGATGGGTCTCTTCTCTGTGATTTGGTATTGAGCTGATTCGTGGGGTTTTGAATTTGAGAATAGCTGCGAAACGGTATCGTACGATAGCTACAGTGTAAAATCAAAAATTTCAAAACTTTAGATTGTAAAATCCCAGTAACGTCAAACTTTAAGAATGTATTTTACAATTTATCCTATAATATATTATAAACTTGGTTTAAAATATTATTATTATTATTTTCTTGTGTGTTGTAATAAGTATTACTGTTTACTAAAAAAAAGTTGTAGTCAATTTTTACTAGCTTTCATTTGAGTTTTTTTTTAAAATATATTTTTTATTTTAATCCTAACATATTCCTTTATTTTAATATAAGGACGTTCATGGGTTAGATTTGGTCGTATTGCCCACCAATATGTCACTTGGCCCAATTGGGCCAACTCCATCAGGTCTTATAAGCCCAAACATTTGGTGAATACCTTTCAAATTTAGAGAGATCTTTATTGGATTTAGCAAAATTCGAAACGTGAAAAATGGGGACAAGTCGACAACGAGGAATGGTCCGTTGGTCAGAGTGATTTCTTTTTGGGTCTCTTAATGGGTGCAGTACAGCACCCGATAGTGTGATAAAATTTAAAAGGTAAAAATGTAAAATTAGCCTTTTAATTTTCACTTTTTTTTTTTTTTTTTTTTTTTTTTTTTTCATTTTAGTCATTTAACTTTCAGTTTTATCAATTTCGTCCTCTAACTTTCAATTTTTGTCAATTCAAAGCTCCGTTACAATTCAATTACTACTGCCGTTAAAACCACCAAAATGATGCCATTTTGCATGTTTTTTATTTATTTATTCGAAATTAAAAGAAAAAATCTGGAAAAAAAGAAAGCATTAAGGGGAACGACTGCAATTTGGATTGAAGCCTCAAGGAAAAGCTGCTCCAATGGCCGCTTCAAAACAACCCACAAGTTCAAGCAATGCCCAGATCCGGAATTTCGGATTCAATTCGAGTCAAAACCCCAGACCCTCTTCCTCTTCGTCTAGATCTTCCCTGCATTCAAATTCTGCTTTTAGGTCTTTCTTTGATTATCAAAATGGGGTCTTTCAATCCAACGACGATTCCAAAACCTAGAATTTTGGTGGGTTTGATGATTTGTTGTTCGAGGGACCTAGTAAATCCACAACCAATCTAATTCATTCGATTACGATTCGATATTTTCGAATAATTGGAATGGGAAGGCATTGACGGTGCCTATTTATGGTGTTGATGATGTGTTTGGTGGAATGCTTGGCTTGAAGAGCTCTGCTTCGGCTCCGAATAATGATGATGTGTTTGCGTTGTTTGCTTCAATGTCGAAGCAGAGTGCTCCCATTGAGGTTCCTCGCTGCTGGTGAGCTCAGTCTCTCTCTCTCAAAGTTACATGGGTTAGGGATTTGGGTCCTTGGTTTGTTTTGATTCAGGGGAAGGGGAACGACCCCTTAATGCTTTCTTTTTCTTTTTTCCCAGATTTTTTATTATTTTCTTTTAATTATGAATTAAAAAAATACACACATGCAAAACGGCGTCGTTTTGGTGGTTTTAATGGCAGCAGTAACTGAGTTGTAGAGGAGCCTTAAATTAAAAAAATTTGAAAGTTAGAGGGTTGAATTGACAAAACTGAAAATTAGAGGACTGAAATGAAAAAATGTGAAAGTTAGAGGGTCAGTTTTGCATATTTGCCAATTTAAAATAAACTATTCACCTTTTTTGTTTAGGAATATGGAAAAAGCTGGATATGTATTAAATGTATGTCAGTTTAGATGGAGAAAGTCAAATCATTTTGCAATCTATCCAAAATGCCCTTGAATCCAAAATTGAAAAAATATGTTCTATATCTCTAAATTACCCTCAGTCTTACTCTATAACCACAAAATACACAGAAATGACATATAGAGATAATCATAGCAACATCTGGGTATGGACAAGGACTGCCATTTGACCATCACTGATCTCATTCTAACATCATATTTGAATCTTCTAACACCATTGGGTCGAGATGATGAGGAGTAGCTCCAATGCATCCATCTAACTTTAATTCCAGTTTGGTTTTGGGGCTACAGAGTGAGAGAGGAGTTGGTCTTGGGTGAAATTGAGAAAAATTAATTCTTAATGCTTTTCAATTGGCAGGTAAGAGGAAGGATGATAAATTTGAGAGAGTGGGTTCTTTGAAGATGTGTTTGCGTGGAGGAAAATAGAGTGGATATTGTATAAGATAAAAGTGGATATTGTAGAGATGTGTCTACGTGGAGGAAAATAGAGTGGAGGAAAATATAGTGTAGAAGAAGAAAGAAGATAAAAGTGTGGAGGAAAGCAAATAAAGAAGATGAAGAAAGTGGATAATTGTGAAGAAATTGGTGGTTGAGAAAAAAAGAGGAAAAAAGAAAATTAAAAAAAAAGAAAAGAAAACAAAGGGTCATACGTGGGTGGGTCAGTAGGGTTAACCGAAAAAAAAAAAAAAAAAAAGGTGTGTCAATGGATGTTGGGTAAAGGTATAAAAAAACCTTTTATTTAAGGACCAAAACAAATCTCATTATGAATCTGTAATCAGATTTGTCCATCAAAGTTGTCAAAATCTATAATCAGATTTCTTTTTTTCTTTTTTCTTTTTAATTTCGTGCCAATTAAATTAATAAAGGAAACTAATGAATGAGGGTCATTAAATTATAATCCTGAATTCACTCATACTACAATAGAGATAAAGAAAATAATTAAGGAAATGAATACCTGATTTTTTGGGATTCAAAAATACAAGTTTAAGAGCTTCTACCTAACATTTCAAACAAAATATTGGATTCAATCCCATTTCACTTGAAGTACACGTTTTACTTTTTTTTGCACCATTTGAGGAAGTACAAGTCTCTTTTGCAGGACACGTAGAGATGTTATAACCAGCATGCTTGCAAAGCCCACAAGTCTTCTTTTGCTTTCCTAATTCTCTTCTATCTTTCATTCATTTTTGCTTTGGATGGCCTTTTGTCTTTGATAGCGGAGGACAATTAATGAAACAAAGGGTCATATGTAATCAGAGGAAAAAATAAAATTAAAAAAAAGAAAAGAAAACAAAGGGTCATACATGGGTGGGTCAAAAGGGTTAACCAAAAAAAAAAAGAAAAAAGAAAAAAAACAAGAAGGTGTGTTAGTGGGTGTTGGGTAAAGGTATAAAAAAAAAAACCTTTTATTAAAGGACCAAAACAAATCTCATTATGAATCTGTAATCAGATATGTCCATCAAAGTTGTCAAAATCTGTAATCAGATTTCATTTTTTCTTTTTTCTTTTTAATTTCGTGCCAATTAAATTAATAAAGGAAAGTAATGAATGTGGTTCATTAATTATAATCTTGAATCCACCCATACTACAATAGAGATATAGAAAATAATTAAGAAAATGAATTCATACAAAGTTGTCATAAATTAATTAAGGAAATGAATACCTAATTTTTTTGGTTTCAAATATACAAGTTCAAGGACTTCTATCTAACAATTCAAACAAAATATTGGATTCAATCCCATTTCACTTGAATTACACGTTTTACTTTTTTTTTTTTTGGCACCATTTGAGGAAGTACAAGTCTCTTTTGCCGTTGCAAAGCCCACAAGTCTTCTTTTGCTTTCCTAATTCTCTTCCGCTTTTCATTCATTGTTGCTTTGGACGGCCTTTTGCCTTTGATCGCGGAGGAAAATTTATGAAACAATCTCCATCAATCACACCATTTACATTAGCATCAACACATTTTTATTGCCTACTAAATTTTCATCATCCAGTACTAGCAATTCTTTTTCACTTAATGAGGCTTCACAACACCAATTTGAATATTGATTATGAAGAATAGATGTAAACCAACCACTAAACTTAGCGGTAATATGCCATATACAAAAGGCATGTTTTGTGAGTGGTAATTCTTTTGATATTGCTTCCGTAATCCACGGATCTTGATCTGTCAAAATTGCCTTGGGTTGTTTTTTCATTAAACATACAAAATTCTGCTAATAAAAAAAATTATTAGAATATGTACACATTTCACCCAAGAAACAAAATGCTAATTAAATAAAATGAAAAAATAGTTGTACAAATTTATAAGATAAATATAGTACCTTCATTAGCCATCGAAAAACACTAGTTGTTTCATTTCGAAGAAGTGCACAACCAAAAAGAATTGACTTGGCATGATTATTGACACCAATAAAAATACCAAAAGGCATATCACAAGCATTTACCTTGTAAGTAGTATAAAAAACAACCACATCTCCATATTTTTGGTACCATTCAAAACTATGAGGGTGCGACCAAAAAATATGCTCTAACCTTTTCTCATCATCAGCTGTGAATGCATATTGAAACTTAGAAGTCCTTTTCTCAGCAACTTTACAAAATTGTAAGAGATCCATAGCATCATCCACAACATGCATTTTTCTCATTTTCACATAAAGATTATGAATATCCCATTGAAAAAATGGAAGATGTCCATGTTTCACTTTTTCTTAAGTTCCATGAGACATATTATTTCTCTAATTGAAAGTCCAGCTTCTTTGTATAAGAGAATGCAATTTTTATCATCTTCAGTGATAACTTGATTGGCCAGAAGAAATCGTACGCTCGAAGGGGACAACAATTCATGATTGTGATCTACAACAAAAATAGTGACATGCCATTCTTTTGGAAAAATGTCTATTGACTTTCGCAATATAATAGTTAGACGAGCTTTGCATCCACATTTTAAAGACTTCTTATTTCGTTGCTCCTTAGATGGATCCACCATTTTTAGTGATTGACTACCTTCCCGATGACAAAAGAAATTATGTCTTCCTATTTCTCCATTTTTTTCTCCGAACGACCTTTTCAAATTGTAAAACCATTTCAATTTGCATAATTTTTATAGAAAATGAAAGCTTCTTCTTCACTAAGAAAATATTGACCAACAAAAGGCTCAAATTCATTTTCTATTGAATTTATATCCTCATATTCTTCAATAAACCCCCGTCTCATCTATTGGACATTCATTCCAATCAATTATTTCCCCTCCAGACGTGTTATTATTTTTTCCATCATTCGGAAACTCGTTTAACTCAACACAATTCCTTGAAACACTTCCATGAATCTCACTTGTAATTAAATCGTCATCAATTTTTGCTATATTAAAACAAGAATTAAAAAAAATCAATATCATATTATACGTTAAATGAAATATGAATTACAAATAAAATAAAAAATAATAGTACCTTCATGAGGTAGTTCATTTAAGTCAAACTAATTCATTGGAACAAGTTGATGAGTCTCACTTGTAACTAAATTGTCATCCATTTGTGCTACATTAAAACAAGATTAAAAAAAATCAATATTCAATATCATATTTTAGGATAAATGAAAAAAAATTGATACCAAAAAAAAAAAAAATAGTTCATTCTTGAAGTAATTCAGTTAAGTTAAAACAATTCCTTTTAACAATTTGATGAGTCTCACTTATAACTAAATTCTCATCCATTGGTGCTATGCTAAAAAAAGATTAAAACAATCCACATCGTATTTTAGGATAAATGAAAAAAAAAAACATGATACAAATAAAATAAGATTAACCTCATATTCAAATATATTTTAAAAAAATAAAATTATTGTACCTTGCAAATAATTGCTTAATCCTTCATTGAACACTTGAACTTTTCTTCATCTTTTTTTTTTTTTTGGAAGTGAGTTTGATAATGGTAAAGTGAAAGAAAGTGAGTTTGATATTGGTAAAGTAAAAGAAGATAAAGAGTAAAATATTGATAAAGTGAAATTAGGTGGGAAATAAAAAGTAAAATGGAGAGAAATGTGCTAAAGGTATGATAAAGGGGCATTTTTGTCCTATAATTATTGTAGAAACTGAAGTGCACATCTAACATCAACTCTAGCTGAAAAGTAGAAGTTTGCTAATTTTCTATGCAACTGAAATGTACACATATAACATTAACAGGTGTTGGTCGGCACCTGTTAACAAAATCCTTTTTTTAGAATCAAGACGAAGTTGTTTTATTGAAATAAAGCTAAGAAGCATTGGGAATTACAAAATGTAAAACCTTATGAGGAACATCTTCAAGCCAGACTAGAAGGTTCTCAACATCTCTAGCCTTTCTTGTTGTGGTGTGATTAACGATATTTCCACTTTGCTTAACATGACCAAAAAATGTTACATTCTTCAAAAGGGGAAAACCACCACTTGAATTGATATTAATCAGTTTGAGTGCACTCACCATTGACTGCAGACTAAGTTTTTATTTTATATATTTTTAAAGAATTTGATAGCCAGAGGTGGAGGGATTTAAATCTTGGATGTCTTTCTAAAAAGTCCGGTGAGATGTCAACCAGTTTAGCTACAAAGCTATTGGCGAGCCTAAGTTGGACAACCTTACATCTAATACATGAATATTTTTTTTTGAAAGAAGGTGTTGGAGCTCTTAATGAGATCAAAACATCTATAATTTATTTTGGTAATTCTATATAGTATGATTTATTTAATTTTTATCCAACTCAGGGCTGTCCAAACCCATCCGAAGACTCGACTCACCTAAAGAAATCGACCAGACCTAAGTTGATTTCTGGAGGTGAGCCTTTACCATTACAAACCGACTCCGGCTGGTCAATTTTAGTTTCCCTCCCCAAAAACCCAAAAAACTTGAACCGACTGATGTACTAAGAATCTCCAGCGGAAAATTTCCAAATTTCTGTGAAAAATACCTAGATTTCGGTGAAAAAACCCAGATTCTGGCGACGAAACCTAGATTTTGACAAGATGTTAGGTAGATCTATTGAGATTTCGACTAGATCTAGCGAAATCTCATAGAATCCGATGAGATTTTCGCTGGATCTGGCAAAATCTCACCGTTTTCTTGTTGATTCCTGCCGTTTTCTTAGAACTCTAACTCCAGCCGACCCACCTGCTACCCGTTGAAGGTCTGATCCACCTGATCCGACCAGTCTCTCGGTCGGCAGTCAGTTGGTGGCTGCTCCACTTGACCGGTCAGGTCGGATTCGGGTTGAGCCGAAACCCGACCCTACTCAACTCGAGGATAGCCCTATTCCAACTTATTCCAATTGTGTTTTCAAAACTTTTTGATTTATTTGGTTTTTATTTGACTCATTCCAATTGTGTTTTCAAATTTTTTTAATTTATTTCTAATAACTGCAAGTATAAAATATTTTTATTAATTTTTTCCTTTAATTTAGCTTATTTATTTATGTAAAAATTTTAAAATACCAACTCTTTTTAGGTATAATTGTACTTTCAAATTTTGCTTAGTTTTTTCTACTTTTTATTATTATTTAATTTCAAATATTCATTTGGCTTTAGTAGCTTAAAAAAAGAGTATAGCTAGTCATACAATAAAGTTAATTCCATTTTTTTTCATTTTAATTCTCTTTTAGGAGCCATTTATTTTTTAAGTAAATGTCTGTTAGAAACAATTTAAGTACTATAAAAAAAAATAAAAAGAAGTTATTTAACAAGTTGAAATCATCGGAAAAAAATTCAAAGCCTTTTCCCTTTTCTTTTACATGGCACGTATGATGTGTATCATACCGCCTTTAGTTGCACAAAAAGTTCATTTGAGGTCATATTAGGGATTGTACTTTTATTATTATTTTTTTTTGGAGAGAAAGGGATTGTACTTTTAATCCTTAGAAAAGGGTTTCTTTTTAATAAAATATAATTTAAATCCCCATAGCTAGGAAATATCTATAATTGTAAGTAATTAGTGGTGACCATTGTGTTCCCACAATGGATTTGTGTTGTGTTGATTCATAAGTATCTGATTATATAAGTTAACACAAATTTAACATGTTTATTAAACGGGTCAAGATTTCTCAACTCTAACACGACTTATTTATTAAATAGATTAGTCATGTTAATCTGTTTATCAGATTTTATTAGAACAAAAAGAAAAAAAAATAGTATTAACCAAATTTATATGAATTATGAAAAACCAAAAAAATAAATATTTTTAATATAAAATTCAGAACTAATGAGCAACTGCATCACAAATATTCTTTTAAAACTAAAGCATATTTCAATATTACAAATAGTCATTCATAATATGTCAAAATAAATAAATAAACCACAACAACTAATAAGTTTATATACCTAGAATTTGAAGAGTATATTGTTAAAATGTCATTTAATTAAATGGGTCAGACGGGTTAAACGAGTTTCATGTGATGGACACTAACCCAAACCGTTTATTAAATGAGTCAGTCATGTCAACTCGAATATGACACGAACCCATTAAATCTCAACTCATAACTTGCTAATTTCGTGTTGAGTTCGTGAGTCATGTCCAATTAGGAATAATAAATAAATAAATAAACAAATTGAATTACAAAAATTAGGAATATTTAAGTATTGAACACATAGTATATAAAATGTATTGCAACGAGGCTGATAAAATCTTAAATTCCTTAGAAAACATTTTATTATTGATTCTGGTATTTTATTTAAGATTTAACAATGGATTTTTTTAACCACAGCCCTTTAAATATATAATTATCATATATTACTGTCACAAAAATAGTGAAATTGAGTGAGGCATTTATAAAATCTGAACAATTTATTTCTCTATTTATTTTTATGAGATACTACAATATATATATATATATATATATATATATATATATATATATATATATATATATATATATATATAAAGTTCCTTAAAAGACTAATTTATTTTTTAAGGAGGGATTTAAAATTTTTTTTGGTTACCAAGCTATTAAAAAATTTAAATAGTTTTATTAAAATTTGAAGTTAGAGAACAGTATAGCCAGTGTTTTTTTTTTGTAGTGAAAATTATATTATTGTGATTCTCGTATATATTAAGTTCCTTAAAAAACTAATTTATTCTTTAAGGAGGGATTTTTTTTTTTGGAGACCAAGCTATTAAAAAATTTAAATTTTTTTATTAAAATTTGAAGTTAGAGGACAGTATAGCCCGTGTTTTTTTGTAGTGAAAATTATATCATTGTGATTCTCATATTTTATACCATTGTATGATTGTTAATCCACTCTCCTATTTACGGTTGTACCGTATTGTATTGCGAGACTTGTAGAAAAATTGAACTAATGGTTTCAATAATCAACATAATAGCTTGTCAAGAACTTTGTAACTTGTAGCTCATCATGGGCATTTCTGATTTCTCCCATAGAATTGAACTTTGATTCAAATCCCTCTCCGCTTGAAGTCAGCTAAGAACCCATAAAAAAATAAAAATAAAATAAAAACACAGAAGATTTTTTTTTTTAATACAAGATAGAAATTCTACTCTAGCCTAATCTAAGTGTATATATGTGTAAAGTTCTCTTTTAGAGACTTGAACTGCGGCCTTTACCTCCCCATAACCTACAAGCACTTATATATATGGAGTGACAATCACACTAAGAGTGTGCAGTAGTCACAAAGTAGAATATTAACACTACATTAGTTTGTGACTGTTGAGATTGGTTGTAATTAACTCTGTAATGGTGTACATAAGTTGTAAAAGAAACAACCTGTAGCTTAGTAGGTTGTATATTTTAGTTAGTTGCCACGTGTATAGAAACTGTAGGTTATGTGTTTAGTTTTCTGTTACAGTTTTACTCCTCTGTATCTAGTATATAAAGAACAACATATGTTAATTATCAATATATGAATTCATTCACACATTTCCTGCTTCTTGCTCTGCATTTCACTTCTCTGTGTGTTGAGCAATTCTCCAATATAGAAGTTTAGGATTGTGGAAGAATTTCAACATGGTATCAGAGCTCAGAGAATCAATTTCCTCTGGTATTCTTTGAATTTTCTTCGTTCTTTTCTTTAGTGCTTTCTCGCGAATCAAACAAATTTTCTTCTGTGTTTCTTTTTTATTCTTGCACTTCATTTCTCTTCTAAATCTTGATCTAGGGTTTTTTTGATTGCTTAATTGAAAATCCCATAATTGGTTCCTAATTTAGGGTTCTTCAATTGCTTAATTGTAGTTTTTATTTTCTTGGGTTTGTTTGACTGATATAGTTCTGAGATTGATTCCTTTTGTCCAAGAAGGTTCTTGATTAACGTGGTTTGAGGCCATTGTGTTTGGATTTCATTGATTTGGCATCAAGAAGGTTCTTGATTGATGTGGTTGAGGCTATTGTGTTTGGATTTCATTGTTTTGGTTTTCTTTGTGTTGAAAATGGTTGATGTTGCTTCTAGTACCTCTGTACCTGTTGCTCACCATGTTGTTCAACCATGGGAAAATCCCTCTAGTCCGTATTTCTTGACTAGCAGTGATAACCCCGATATGTCCCTTCTTGTGGAATGTCTTTCATTGGATGCCAAAACTAAAATTGGGTTTGTTGATGGTTCACTACCAAAACCCCAATCACCTGATCATCCATGCTATATAGCTTGGTATAAGTTTAATAGCATGGTTTTAGCTTAACTTTTCAATTCAATCACCAAGGATTTGCAGCCCAGTCTAGTTTACTTCAAGACAGCAAGGGAGGTTTGAGTTGATTTGCAATTTAGGTTTTCCCAAGGTAATGGACCTAGGATCTTTGAGCTGAGAAAAGAGGTTAGTTCTTTGGCACAAGAAGATATGTCTGTCAATGCCTATTACACCAAATTCAAGGGTATTTGGGATGAATTCACTGCCTACAGAAATTGTACTTGTGGTCATCAAGTGGAAGATTGTACAATGTCCTTTCTAATGAGGCTGAATAATACCTATTCTGCAGTAAGGGGACAGATTCTACTCATGGATCCTATCCCTCCTTTAAGCAAGGTTTTCTCTCTATTGCTTTAAGATGAAAAGCAAAGAAAGGTTGGAGTAGGAAAGAAATTTCAAGTTGACACAACTGCAGTCTTGGCAGCCTTGGGAAACAGGAACAATGCCAAGAATTTTAGCAAAAACAAGGCTGGGAGACCTTACTGTACTCACTGTGGTGCCATGGGACATGTGGTGAATAAGTGTTATAAACTCCATGGCTACCCACCTGGCAATAAGGCTAGTTCAACTACCTTTGCCAACAATATCATTGCTGTTAAACAAGGTTCAGATGAAGGAGTGTCCTTGACCAAGGCAGAATACCAACAGCTAATAGGATTGCTAAATTCTCACTGTCATTTTGGTACTTAAGCTCCACTTGAAATTGTTGTAGAGACTCCTTAAGTTGCCAACATCATTGCTCAGCCTTCCATTGGACTTCAAGGTCATGAGCTCTCAATTATTTGGTCCTTTCCTTCTTTAGAGTATTCTGTGTTTTCTTTTACTGTTGATATTTCTCATCTCAATCCTAATGATTGGATACTTGATAGTGGGGCCACAGATCACATGGTCCATTCCACCACTTTCTTCAAAACCATTACTTCTTTTGATCAAATTTCAGTTAGGTTGCCTAATGGAGACATGGCTAAGGTTACTCACATAGGAACTGTGCAAGTTTCAGCTTCTTTGATTCTTGAAAATGTTCTTTGCATTCCATCTTTTTCTTTTAACCTTGTCTCTATCAATAAATTGACTCAAAATCCTTCCTGTTGTTGCATTTTTCTTTCCCATTACTGTTTTATATAGGACTTACAGCTTTGGAGGATGATTGGGTTGGGTAAGAAGCAAGGTGGACTTTACATTTTGCAGACTTCTACACAGATGGCTTTTCCAAAGTTTGTTTTTGATGTTTTGTCCAAACTGTCATCCCATGTTTCTGTAAACAATGCCCATTCTTGTACTTCTGTTTCTTCAAATGATGTTTTTAGGCTATGGCATTGCAGGTTAGGCCATCCTTCTTCACAAAGATTGTCTTTGTTGAAATCCATTGTACCTAACTACAATTCTTGCAATGATAATAAAGCTTTTGAATGCAATGTGTTTCCTTTGGCTAAACAAAAGAGACTTCCATTTCCTCATTCTATCACTGCATCTTCTTCTTGTTTTGATTTAGTTAATGCTGATATTTGGGGACCTTATTCCACTCCTTCTTTGTCTGGTTCTAAATATTTCCTTACTTGGTAGATGATTGCAACAGGTGCACTTGGGTTTATTTAATGAAAAATAAATCTAATGCATCCTTGCTGGTTTAGTCCTTTTTTAATATGATCTTGACTCAATTTAACACTTCCATTAAGGTTTTAAGAATTGACAATGGTCCTGAGTTTGCCATTGATTCCTTTTATGCTTTTAAAGGTGTTGTACACCAATTATCTTGTGTTGAAACACCATAGCAAAATGCAGTGGTTGAGAGAAAACACCAACATTTGTTGAATGTAGCTAGAGCATTAAGGTTTTAGGTAAACTTACCTTTGAAATTTTATTGGGATTGTGTTTTGACTGCCACTTATCTTATAAATAGAACACCTAGTCCATTTCTTCATGGTTTAACACCTTATGAGAAGCTGCTAGGTCATCCTCCTGCTTATGATCATTTTAGAGTCTTTGGTTGTTTATCCTTTGCTTCTACCTTGCATAGGAATAGAACCAAATTTGACCCTAGAGCCAAAGCTTGCATTATTCTTGGCTATCCTTTTGGTTCTAAAGGTTACAAATTATATGATTTTTCCACTAAATCTTGTTTCATTTCTAGGGATGTTGTTTTTAGAGAGTCTATTTTTCCTTTTAAGCATTGGACAGCCACCTCTGGGTCTTCTTCTTACCCTATAAATCATTGTATGTTTCCATCTCAACCATTGTAGTTTCCAGGTTCAAGTTCCTTTAGTTTCTGCAGAATTTTCCCCTCCTTTATCTTCAGTTGATGTAGCTGTTCCACCTGATGAATTTCCAGATTTGGTTCATCGTGATCAGGTTGATTCTCACCCTGCTCATTCCCATAATCCTATTGTTTCAGTTCCAAATCTTGCCTCTGACCTTCCTGCCCTTAATCCCACTGCTTTTTCTGTAGACATCAAAATTTTATGATGTATTCACAACCGTCTGATTGCTCATGATAAAATATTTGTGATCAAGTTAATGTTCAATTGATGACATGGACGATTATCGAATGAAATCAAGCCACGTGGCAACATCAAATGAAGACAGCCACATGGCAGCGTCAGAAGAAAAGACCTATATGGAAGGTTCTTATTAAATAAAATGCCAAATTAAATTCATAATTCAACTCTCAATAAATGCTGAGAAGAGATTCCAAAGTAAAAAATACTATTGAGTTGCCTATAAATAGAGGCTTCTCATATGAAATAAGGGGAGAACACTTAGAGAGAAAACACTACTGACACTCTGCTAAAATAGAGAGTCATCTCTAAAGTTCGCAAGAATTCCATAGTTCATCAAGGCCTATTCCTACTTCTTCAAATCAAAGTGGGGATTCTCCTTTAATCTAGTTTGAGATCAAGCTAACGGCCCTCGCATCAAATCAAGCACATTCATCTATTCATTCAACTTGGAGACATCAAGGCACGATTCAAGATCAAGCTTCATAGCCCCTTCGGATCGTAACATTTCTTGGAGATCGAATAAGAGGAGTTTATTGTACTCTTTCATTGTAAAGATTCATATAGAAGATTGTACTCACATATATACAAATCAAATACAAGTTGATTATGTGTTACACTATTTCGTGATCATGTGATTCAACTTTTACGAAAATTGTGTGTACACCTGCTCCTATTACAACTCTTGCATCTGACTTTCCTACCCTTAATACTACTGCTCCTGCTCCTATTAGAAGGTCTCATAGACCTCATAATCCACCTTCTTACCTCCATCACTATCATTGCAATCTTGTTTCTACACATGTCTTGGCTTCAGCTTCACTAACTCAGTCACATGAATCCACTGCTGCTTCCAACTCAGGTATGCTTTATCCACTTTCTTCCACTCTTTCATATGGAAAATTGTCCACTTCACATAGAATATTTTCTATTGCCTTGTCTGTTGCTAAGGAACCAGATACCTGTGCTTAAACCTTGAAAGACCCTCTGTGGAGAGCTGCAATGCAAGCTGAAATTGATGCACTTGTGGCCAATCATAACTGGGTGATGACTCCATTACCTCCTGGTAAAGTTCCTATAGGATGTAAGTGGGAATATAAGGTGAAACTCAAGGCAGATGGTTCTCTTGAGAGGTATAAGGCAAGATTGGTTGCTAAAGGCTTCACACAAACTGAAGGGGTTGATTTTTCTGAAACTTTCTCACTTGTAGTGAAGTTTGTGACAGTCAGAACTTTGTTGGCTTTAGCTACTGTGTATGGTTGACATCTCACTCAATTAGATGTCAACAATGCCTTTCTCCATGGGGATTTGGATAAAGAGGTATACATGCTTCCTCCACCAGGTTTTGGCAGCAAGGGGGAGGTGTGTAGGTTAACAAAGTCCTTATATGGACTTAAGCAAGCCAGCAGGCAATGGTTTGCCATATTGTCATCCACTATCATTGATCTTGGTTTTATTCAATCTAAATCAGATTATTTTGTGTTTACTAGGGTCAATAAAGGTTCAATCATCATTCTTTTGATCTATGTGGATGATATACTAATTTCTAGTAATAATGTAGAGGTAGTCAATGTTTTCAAGCAATTCCTAGACAATAAGTTCAAACTCAAGGACTTAGGTACTTTGAAGTATTTTCTAGGTCTTGAAGTTGCTAGAACCACCAAAGGATTGTCATTATGCCAAAAAAAGTATACTTTAGAGCTTCTATTTGAGACTGGTTTATTGGCAAGCAAACCTGCCACCATTCCAATGGAGCAATCTGCTAGGTTCAGCAATTCTATTGGTAAAGATGATCCTGATCTAGCTTTCTATTGAAGATTAATAAGAAAGCTGCTGTACTTGACACTTACATGGCCTGACATTTGTTTTGTAGTACACAAATCAAGCCAATTCATGGCTGCCCCTAAAGTGCCTCATTTGCAAGCTGCTTACAAAATCCTTAAGTATTTGAAAAGAAGTCCAGGCCAAAATTTATTTCTCTCTACAGAATCAAAATTGAAGCTTAAATCATATTGTGATGCTGACTAGGCAGCATGCCCTGACACTAGGAGATTTGTTTCAAGTTTTTACATTTTCCTTGGTGATTCCCTGATTTCTTGGAAATGTAAAAAATAGCATGTGGTATATAGATCTTTTGCAAAATCCGAGTACAAGGCCATGGCCACAGTAACAAGTGAGATAGTTTGGCTCATCTCATTGCTCAAGATTTTGGATTAAAGCATAAACAGGCAGCTTCCCTCTATTGTGACAGCAGGGCAGCTTTATACATAGTAGCCAATTTAGTGTATCATGAAAAAACAAAGCACATAGAAGTCGATTACCATTTTATTCGAGAGAAGATACAAGATGGTACAATTAAAACATTCCATGTTCCCTCAAGACATCAAGTTGCAAATTTTTTCACTAAAGCACTTGGGCACAACCAGTTTCATTATTTGCTACCCAAGATGAACCTCATAAATATATATAGTTCATCTTGAGGGGGAGTGTTGAGATTGGTTGTAATTAACTCTGTAATGGTGTACATAAGTTGTAAAAGAAATGACTTGTAGCTTAGTAGGTTGTATATTTTAGTTAGTTGCCATGTGTATAGAAACTGTAGGTTATGCGTTTAGTTTTCTATTGCAGTTTTACTCCTCTGTATCTAGTATATAAAGAACAGAGTATGTTAATTATCAATATATGAATTCATTCACACATTTCCTGCTTCTTGCTCTGCATTTCACTTCTCTGTGTGTTGAGCAATTCTCGAATATATAGGTTTAGGATTGTGGAAGAATTTCAACAATGACAGTACATAACTGCCATGATATTGACACGATATGGTGATGGTAACACAAATTTTATTTAATGCTACTTAGTAGTGATAAAGGGCAAATTGTATTAACCCTTTGTTGGCATGATCTCGATCCCTGCAACAATAAGGCCAGACTTCACAGAAAAAGATTTTACCTCCTTAAGTCCAAACTGTAGTTCATCATCTTCTCCTCCCCCATTGAAAAATTGACCCAACTCAATCTCTAACCATCCATCCTCTCTCTCCTTGGGACGTGAAGTGTGCTGCTGCTGCTGCGGCAGTACAACCTGGTCTTGCTGCCCTTGTTGCAAGGCAAGTAGGTCCAAACCAACAGTCTGTTCATAAACTCCGCCTCCTCCAGTAGTTCCAACTGAAGCCCTTAGACGAGGGCGGTCAAATCCAAAGGCTTCCTTTGTCAACTTGTACACAAGGTAAGCAGCATAGCTTGTTTTCGGAGACAGCATGGAAGTACTCATCTTGCCAGAGATGTCAAACAAAGCCACAAAATTAAGTTCAGCTACCTCTGGGAATCTGTTTAGTTTTTACAATGTACAGAATTAAGAACTAAATGAAAAGCCTAAAATAAAAAAAGGAATGCTAAAATAGAGTAGGAACAGAGTTGGATTTATGTCGAGACCTGGATTCAGGAGGAGGAAGTGAAACCCATTTCCAATATGAGAGAATGTCACCCGATTCAATGGTCAACTCCCTTGCAGGAAGAAGGTAACACTTCTTACCACTCAATTTGTCTAAGAAAAGCCTCTTCTAGTTAGAAAGAAAGAAGATCAGCACAGATATGGTTATATTCAACATGGTGCTACTATTACTGGTCAGAAGCATAAATTCAACGAAATCTTTCATAATTTGATCTCAGAGATATCAGGTGCTTTCTCTGTTGTTTTTTGTTTTTAATTCTGTTCTTCTATTCACTGATTGCACTACAACTTAATTCATGCATGATCACATAGCTAATTTAAATCGAACACAATTTTGAGAGTCCATTGTGATACCAACCCACCCAATCTTGCTCCTTCCATTCCATGAGGATCAGATTTACCAGGTAATTAATTTTCAAAGATGTACAATAAGTATGTAAACCAAAGCCTCACACAAAATTGGATAAAAATATAGCTAACTTGAATGGCATATTATATTATTATTATGCCACTGTCAGTTTGATAACATTTTGTAATAAAATTTGTAGTAGTTTTTGAAAGCTTGATAGTCTAATTACTAGACCTAATTAAGACCCCTAAATTTTAATTAGGGCTTGATTAATTTTAAGCTTAACACACTTAATGCGGAATATACATGATTAGCAAATTAATTAATTGAAGCATTCAATAATTGCATGAATGAACAAATATGTGGAAGTCAATAATGTAAAAGGCAGTAGGCAAAAGAAAATCAAACCCAAGATAGCATGTGATGTGTTATTGAAGAGGAAAACCGAAGAAATAGGCATAAAAATCTCTCCGCGGCCCTTTAAGCCAAATTGATCCTGTTAGTTTTTAGACCCTTGAAAAACACAGTTTGTTTGACCTAATTTATTAGCCATGTCATTACTTAGGTTAATTATTCCGATTTAGGTTAAACAATAATAAATCATATCACAAATAGCAGAAAAGTAAAGTGCACAAGCAATATGATGACCTAAGAAAATCAATGAAATCGTCCAATTTCAAGGTAAAAATATCTAGTGTGGATTTAACTTAAATAATCCACAAGGCAACAATTTACTAATAGAATGGAAGTTTTTACAGTAGACTTGACCTTAAATCTAATGTTACTTCTTGTAGTACTTACTCATGTGACCACACGCAACTTCGAATCCATGGACTCTTCTATTTTGAATTTGTTGCACAAAAACGAACCTGTTTGTGACTTTGAGATCTCCACTCAAAGCTTTAGATCATCAACAATAGTTGATCTTGTTGCAGCAACTTAATTCCACTAGTTCATGCAATATTAATCTAATCTCTAATAGATGCTTGTTGAGTTTGAAGATTACAGAACCTCATAGATCTCACAGCAATAACTCACAAAACCTTGAAAACGTGTATTAGGGTTTTGTTATTATACCTAGTAGTGTTGGACTCAAATCCTAAACGTTTCGCGGGCTTTTGGGCCTTCTTTAAAATCTACAGAATTCGTGTCTCGATCGATCGAAGGACACACTTGATCGATCAAGTATTGCAGTTTCTGAATTCTTCTTTCTACGACTCGAATGTTCTTGAATCTTAATTTGAATAATTTTGAGCAATGTCTAAACCTATTCTAAGACATAAATATCTTATACTAGACATGTTATTATACTCAGTTTCCCAACATACATAAAATTAGAACCTAAACATTTAGTCCTAAATATTTAGAACATAACAGATCCATTAGTGAATAAGTTGGAGTACAAAGATAACCCAAGAGACCTCTCAAGCCTAATCTACCAAAGTACTTGAGCTCTCCAAGTTCCAGCTTCCAACGGACTTCTTGGAGTCTTATCTTCATTAGCTTCTCGAATCTTGCAATATTGCTTGATTGTACCGCCAAGCCTTATCGGCTTAATTTGGCAAAGACCCAAAACTTTTCAAGCTCTAAAACCCCTGCAACACTTAGATTGTGTGTGAGTTGTATTTGGATAAAAATCTCTTCTCAAATTATGACAATAGAAGAGGGGAGGAGAAGAAACTACAAGGATTTCTCTTGAGATTTCTCTCTTGAGGATGAGTAGCTCTCTCTAAAAGGTGGGTGTTCTAAAAACCTTAATCTCTCTAGGTTGTTTATCTAATAGTTTCTTTACAATTTTATGGGTAATGAGGACATATATATATATAGATAATGTGGGTGAAAGATATGAAGAGTCACACAAAAATTCCAGCTGTCAGAGCATTTCACGGGTCACTTTGCGATTTAGCCAAGTTGCAAGTTACTCATGAAAGCTAGTTGCAATTTACTTGCAATAGCTATCTCTACCAACTTAAGACTAAACCCATTATAATTAAATCTCACAAAATACAATGAAATAAATTCATAGAATTACAACAAATTTTGTTATGGAATACTGCCAACAATAATGTTATGAAAAATCATAACTTAGCCGTTTTAACTGTTATAGCATTGGTATAAGGTTAACTCTTGGTAGGCACAAAACCAGGATCTAAATTTTCGGGGGGGGGGGCAAAGCTCAATAAAAAAAATTTTAAAATACAAATTAGCATATATTTAATGTTAAGTAAATATCAACAAAAGAGAGAAGAAGAAAAAAACCGTTTATTAATACATTTTAACTTAATCATTTACAAATAGAATTCAACATTCTTTTAAATAACAAAAATCATCTATAGTTGATTTTGTAACAAACTTTGCAACAATCTCCCTTTCAATCCTAATTTTCTTTTACTTAATAATACATGAATTTATAAAATTTATGTAGTAAAATTTGTAATACTAATGACTATACACTACATATTAGCACCAATCTATTAACACAACTATTCAATTCCAAAATACCCCACATAAAATTAAACTAATTTACTTGTAAGTGCACAATTGCACCTGGACCCAAAGACAATCACGGGCTCAGGCCCAATGAGCCTTAAACAATAAAATTTGTAGAGTGAGGGCTTGAAACCTAGGTTAGAAGTACTGGGAGCTTGATAACAGGCTTTTATAAACAAATACAGGTAAATAACGAATGATAATTGCAAATGGATCTCCTCGGACTCAAGCCGAGGACTACTTCTTTATTATTTCTCTTTCTTCTTTAAAGATTACAATTTCTTAATTTCTTTCTTAGTTACCGATCCCCCTCCTCTCTGGCCTCCATCCCCCTTAAATACTTCCTTTTTGTCACACTTTTTGGACAGTGATTAGAAGTTTCAGCCCTACTGTTTAGGGGTCACTTCCCCATTAATGCGGCCAGGGAGGTAGGTGCAGAGCCTTTAATGCGGAGGTGGCAGCCTTTGCCCTTGATATTTTCTTTAACACTAGTGCATCTAGAAGGTTCAGGGTGTCCCCCTTTAACCATTAGTCTTTCCAGAGTTGTGCCTTGACTTTCATAATGAAATCTTGAGTTCTCTTGGATCGGTCCGAGGAGGAATTCACCCTCGGTTATACCCTCGGAACCTCGGCATATGGGCCGATTCGTAGAGTTTAATTCTGGAGCAAGTCGGCCCTTCATGCTACAGTCCAAAGGCCCATATGCCAATTTGGGTCGTTTTACTCCCCACAATAGCCCCTCAAAACTCTATTTTTCATCATCCGAGGAGAAAAATAGGGTTTTGATCCAACGAACACTTTCCCCACACTTTTTGTAAATAACTACACGTGTGAAAACCGTTTCGCGTTCCAGAGGGTGCCACTTGGCGATTTTATTTTAAAAAACGCGCGCATTTATTACCGTAAGTTATAACTTGTCCCCCATGTTCAATGGTGAGATGAGCATCCAACGATCCTTGTTACTCCATGAAAATTTGGGCGGGACAAATACAATTTCAAGGCCGCTTCCCACACGTCGTGACGCTTCGGGAACTTGCGCCTTCATTTATTTCTCCAGAGGCTAATCCCATCAAAACATCAATGATCACCTTTTGTCTGCACAAATCCGTGGAAACTCGCACAACTTCAAGTCTGTAAGTTCCTGTTCCTTTTTTTCTCTTAACCCTTTCTCCTCGGACCCTGTCCTCGGCTCCCCTTGTAATCATTCTCCCTCTTAGAATTTAGCCTTTCGTTCCTTTCTGATGGGAAAGTTCAAGTGTCTAGTTGATACCGCCGCTGGGATGGAAGGCTTTAGAGTCAAGTATCGTATTCCCAGCGACGTAGGTTTAAAATACTGCCCGGTGGAAGCCGTGGCTGGTTCTAGGAAGGCTGGAGAGGTTATCATCCCAATGGTAGCCTTCGTAGAAGGTGGGATGACCCTCCCAATGAAGCCTGTAACTAGGGAGTACCTCCGCAACCACCGGTTGTGTCCCGATCAGTGCGCCCCAAACGTTTTTAGAGTTTTGGGTAGCGTCGACGCTCTAAACGAGCAAATGGGTCTGAACCTCACCTGGCATGATGTCGTCTTCATGTACGAATGCCACAAACTCACTGGAGTAGGTTACTACATCAAATCCCGCTCCAGCGTAGTTAGGTTGATCTCCTGTTTGCCTAAGTCCAATAAAGGCATGAAGGATGACTACCTCATCGTCTCTGGCAATTGGCACGACGGCCCCCACTGCCCTGTTGAGTGGGGAGATCCAGGTGCGACACCTTAGGATTTAACTTCCCCTAATTTCCTAAATCATCTAGGAATATGTATTGGCATTTACTTGAGCGTCTGACTTTGATTTATTATATGTTCTAAGTATCTGACCGTATTCTCTTATTTTGATGTTTCTCTCTGCAGATAAGCAAAATGTGCGCCCGCGCTTAAGCCACTGCAACGTTGCAGATTTGAACAGAGTGCTACGCTCCGAGGTGTTCGTAAGCAGAGACCTACAACTTAGAGCGGCCCATTTGATTTTGGGGTACGATCCCGTCTCCTCGGACTTCTAGGAGATCGAGAACGCCATAATCGTGGGTGACCGAAGGCGTAGGAGAATTAACGTAGCCAGACCCCACTTTTTGGCCGACCACGACATCCCTGACGCCTCACATACAGTGTTGTACACACAGCCCATAGCGGCAGTTCCCCTCGCTGTGCACTCTCAAGCTATTGACGTCCCAGAGGAGCGAGTGTCTTCCTCGAACACATTGGACGAAGAGATAGACCAGTTTCGGCTTGAGGACTCCCCACGACCTCGTGGAAACCCGTTTGTTATCCTTTCCGATGAGGAAGAAGAAGAAGCTGAGGCCTCTGGGATCGCGGGTCTAGTGATAGCGCGTCCAGACAACAGTTCCATTGAAGAAGAGATGGACAAGCTAAAGGATCTTATGACCGATAGAGGCGCCCGAGTGGCAAAGAAGGGGACACGGGGGTCCCAGGTTCCCCCGGCTTTACCACTACCTCCTCCTCCTCCAGCCGACCCTAAGCCTCCAGCCGAAGATCCCAAAAAGAAAAGGAAAGCGGAGGCTGACGGGGCTGGAGGTGAAAAGCAAAAGAAGATGAAGCAACCCGCGCCGGCCCAGCAGCAGAAGTTGGACAAGGGCAAAGGGCGCGCCCACTCAGTTGAAAGCGGGGAGATCAGAGACGTGGCCGAGGTGCGCCGAGCACCAGCTACTTGGTCTCCTGACTTGAGACTAGACGGCGCTCCCATCCCCTGCCATTCCAGCATTAGGGCGGTCCAGCAAGGCCACGCTCACCACTTAGCCGAGGTGTTGGAGCGCCCTCTTCTGCTGCCCAAGGACATGGAAACCTTGGAGAAGATGGGCCAGCCGCAGCTGTTCCTCTCGTTAAAGAGGGGTTTAGCTCTGGTAAGTTCTACCTTGCACTCGTACCTTATATTCACCTGTATATACTTTAGCATATTTAACCTCCCAACATTTTTGTAGTCCATCCAAGAAGTTTTCGCGGCTGAGAAATTCGTGGAGGATTCTCGGAAGCGCGCTAGGATAGAGCAAGAACTAAGGCAAGAGGCAGAAAAGTCCTTAAGCCAGGCCCTAGCTGAGAATGGGAAGCTCACATCAAGGTTGGCCGATCTAAAAAGAGAGAGAGATGGTGACAAGGCCAGCCTAAAGACGATGGAGACCCAAGTGGAGGGACAGCGTAAGCTCCTTCGTCAAAAGGATGACGACCTCGCCCAAGTCCAACAGGCACGCTCTGACTTGGAAAATGAGCTTACGCGGGCTAAGGAGGAGGCTCGCGCCCATAAGCACACACTGGAGGCTGCGAAGAAGGCCAGTTATCAGGAGGGGGTGACTAGAACGCAAGAAGAGCTGACAGAGGCTTTTGCGGCCTTGTGCCGAGAGTACTGTCAGCAGGTCTGGGGAGAGGCCATGAATGCAGTAGGGGTTCCTCAAGCTTTCGAGCTGAGGAAGCCCGAGAACATCTGGCTTCCCCTAGACATACAGGAAATTGAAGACCCTCCTGTTGCTGCCTCTCATGCCCTTCCTCCTGTGGTGGAAGAGCTCGTTCTTGCTCCTACAGAACCTGAAGGTTCCCATAAAGAGAAGGACGAGTGCGGTGGTGCCGAGAAGGAGCAGATCCAAAGCGTGGAGCCCCCCATTCCTTCAACAGACAAAGGGAAACAAGCCTTGTCCACCTTTGAGTTGGAATTGAAGAGTATTGAGGCTGGCAGCAGCTCCCTTCAAGACCCCCCTTCCCTAGTTTAGGGCCTAGTATAGGAACTTTCTGTACTCCCCTTCTTTGTATATAATTAATGAAGAAAACTTTTATTTAACTTTCGTTCATGTTGTCTTTGTTTTACTTTATTCTTTTGGTGCTTGCCATGAAAGTTTTCAATAACAAATAGTTAAAGGGAAAACAGAATAAATAAGTATAACTCCACCATGCAAACCACTATGACTTCAAAACAGCCACATAACTTAATTTAGACATCAAATAATGTGACAGTTAGACAACTCACATAACGGTTAAACCTTTTGTAACCTGACATATTGCTTTCGGTAGGATGTAAGGTCCGAAGACCATTCCTTACAAAAATTTGTTTAACACTTAAAAATGAAGAATTTGAGATCCAAATTAATGAATGGTGAGATAATGATTTCCACAAAACGGGTGATAAGAATAAGAACAGTGACAAGATATTAAGAACAGTGGCAAGGTTTGTGGTCCGAGGACTACACTTAACCAAGTTTCTGTTTGATTCTTAAGACTAGTAACTTCCAATGTTAATTTCCCCAAAGTAGGAGGTCCGAGGACCCGGCATAACTAAGGTTCTGTTTAACAAATGATAAGATATCAATTTTCACAAGGTTTGTGGTCCGAGGACTACACTTAACCAAGTTTCTGTTTGATTCTTAAGACTAGTAACTTCAAATGTTAATTTCCCCAAAGTAAGAGGTCCGAGGACCCGGCATAACTAAGGTTCTGTTTAACAAATGATAAGATATCAATTTCCACAAGGTTTGTGGTCCGAGGACTACACTTAACCAAGTTTCTGTTTGATTCTTAAGAATAGTAACCTCAAATGTTAATTTTCCCAAAGTAGGAGGTCCGAGGACCCAGCATAACTAAGGTTCTGTTTAACAAATGATAAGATATCAATTTCCACAAGGTTTGTGGTCCGAGGACTACACTTAACCAAGTTTCTGTTTGATTCTTAGAAATAGTAACTTCAAATGTTAATTTCCCCAAAGTAGGAGGTCCGAGGACCCGGCATAACTAAGGTTCTGTTTAACAAATGATAAGATATCAATTTCCACAAGGTTTGTGGTCCGAGGACTACACTTAACCAAGTTTCTGTTTGATTCTTAAGAACAACAGCTGCAAGCGTCAGAGGTACTCATAACTTGGAAATGTTAACTGACAAAAGCGCATTTTATTAATAATAATACCTTCTAAGATTATTTACATTCCATGGGCGTGGTACAATTCTTTCATCTAGGTCAGCTAGCCGATATGATCCTATGCCTGCTACTGAAACAATGCGATAGAGGTCTTCCCAGTTGGGTCCTAGCTTACCCCAAGCTGGGTTCTTAGAAGTGCGTACAACTTTTCTTAGTACAAGATCACCAGGTGCAAGTGGCCTTAGCTTCACGTGGGCATCATATCCCCGTTTTAGCTTCTGTTGATAATAAGTCATTTGGACCATGGCTGCCTCGCGTCGTTCCTCGAGTAAATCAAGACTTTTCTCCAGGAGTCCATTGTTATTCTCCAAGCTAAAAGAGCTCGTCTTTAGGGTGGGAAAACCAGATTCCAGAGGTATCACCGCCTCGGCTCCATAAGTCATAGAGAATGGCATTTCTCCCGTGGACCTGCGCGGTGTGGTCCGATACGTCCACAGAACATGAGGGAGTTCTTCTATCCATCTGCCTTTCGCATCGTCCAACCTTTTCTTAAGCCCACTGAATATGACCTTGTTAACGGCCTCGGCTTGCCCATTTCCCTGAGGATAAGCTGGGGTGGAGTATCTATTTATGATACCCATGTCACCACAATATTGCCTAAAGGCCTTGCTGTCAAATTGAACGCCATTGTCTGAGATAAGTGTGTGTGGTATACCGAATCTAGTGACAATATTTTTCCAGATAAACTTCTTGGAATCAATATCTCTGATATTTGCTAAGGGCTCGGCCTCAACCCATTTAGTGAAATAGTCTGTTCCCACAAGAAGTCATCTTTTGTTTCCAGCAGCTCTCGGAAATTGCCCCACTATATCCAATCCCCATTGGGCAAAGGGCCAAGGACTGGAGAGAGGGTTAAGAACCCCCCAGGTTGATGAATATTAGGGGCGAACCTCTGGCATTGATCACATTTTTTGGCATAGTCCTGAGCCTCTCTCTGCATATTGGGCCACCAATGACCCTGAGTCAGAGCTCTATGGGCTAAGGACCTTCCCCCAGTGTGGCTTCCACAAATCCCCTCATGCAGTTCCTCCAGTAATGCTTCCGTTGATTCAGGGTGCATACACAACAAGTACGGTCCTGAGAAGGATCGTTTGTACAGCTTCTGGTCCTCGGACAACCAGAAACGTGGCGCCTTTCGACGTATCTTTTCTGCTTCAGAGTTGTCCTCAGGAAGGATATCATTCTTAAGAAAAGCTATAACCGGGTCGATCCAACTAGGCCCGGGCCTTATCAGATGAATGTGAACTGTGCTGACGACGGTAAGAGTTGGCTCCAACAAATCCTCCACGAGGATAACCCTGGCCAAGTCCTGAGCCGAGGACGTCGCCAACGTAGCCAAAGAATCTGCATGGGTGTTTGCACTCCTAGAAATATGAGCTAAGACGAAGGAGTCAAATTCAGCTTGCTGACGCTTGACCTGGGCCAAAATCAGCTAAGACGAAGGAGTCAAAATCACTCCAACTGATTTTCCATCCCTATATGCTTCTTTTAGAGTTTCTTCTAACAGTGGTTCAGTAAACTCTGCCACCAAGTCAGCGAGGACCTGGGCCTTCACCGAGGTGCAAAACTTGTATTTAATGTCAAAAGCCCCTAAAATGGTTCCCCACTTTGCCACCCTACCAGAGTAATCGGCACTATGTAACACAGCCTTGAGAGGCAATTGAGTGAGAACCATTACGGTGTGAGACTGAAAATAATGGGGAAGCTTGTGCGTGGCGTGAACTATGGCCAGAAGCGCTTTCTCTAAGAGCAGATAGCGCACCTCGGCCTCATTCAAAGACTTACTAACATAGTAGACTGGTCTTTGCATCCCGCTTTCATTCCTTATAAGGACCAGGCTGACCGCGTGGACGGCCACTGCCAAATAAGCAAACAAGACCTCGTCCGCCTCGGGGCGAGACAAGATGGGTGGCCGAGAAAGATACTGCTTAAGCTGCTGGAAATCCAACACGCAGTCCTCGGTCCATTGAAATCCTTTCCATTTATTCAACAATTGGAAGAAAGGACGGCATCGGTCAGCTGACTGAGAGATAAACCTATTCAATGCAGCAATCATTCCGGTCAGTTTCTGGATCTCTTTTGGGTTCCGAGGCGGCTGCAAATACTGAATAGCCTTGACCTGCGCTGGGTTCACCTCTATGCCTCTGTGAGTAATCATGTACCCCAAAAACTTCCCGAACCCCACGCCAAAAGAGCACTTTGAGGCGTTAAGGCGCAATTTGTACTTTCTTAGCACCTTGAAGGTGTCGGCTAGATCTTTGACGTGTGAAGGTATTGTTTTGCTCTTTACCACCATATCATCAACATACACCTCAATAGTCTTCCCTAGTTGCTGTTCAAACATTCTGGTCATCATTCTTTGGTAGGTAGCCTCGGCATTCTTCAACCCGAATGGCATGACCTTATAGTGGTAGTTCCCTGTTGGAGTAATGAAAGCAGTCTTCTCTTGATCCTCCAACGCCAATGGAATCTGATGGTAACCCTGGAAAGCATCCAAAAAACTCATTCGAGGATGTCCGACAGTGGCATCCACCAGTTGATCAATATGCGGCATTGGGAACGAGTCCTTGGGGCAGGCTTTGTTCAAATCTGTGAAGTCCACACATACTCTCCACGTTCCATTCTTCTTTTTAACAACAACCGTATGCGCCAACCATTCGGGGTAGAAAACTTCCTTAATAGCCCCAACCCTCTTGAGTTTGAGCACCTCTTCCTTTACAGCCTCGGAATGTTCTTTGAAAGAACGCCGAGGTGGCTGCCTTCTCGGAACAATGGCAAGGTTGACATTCAAACGATGGCAAATGAAGCTCGGATCTACACTTGGGGCCTCATACGGGTCCCACACAAAAACATTAATATTGTCCTTCAGAAATTCCAACAACTCCATTTTCTCCTGGTGTGGCATACGTATGCCGACTTGGAAGAACCTCTCTGGATCATCGGCTATTAAAAACTTCTCTAATTCCTCACAATGAGCCTCCTCTCCTGTCATCATTCCAGATGCATCAGGAGCGGTTAACTGCTATAAGTCTTTGGTGATCGAAGCCGACGACTCGGCTTCTGCCTGGTGCAGTACTGTAGCCGACATGCATTGCCTGGCCACCGATTGGCTGCCGAGGATTTCTTCAACACATTCCCCCGAGGGGAACTTAACCTTAACATGCAAGGTAGAGGAGACAGCTCCAAGAGCGTGCAGCCATGGCCTGGCGAGGATGGCTGTATATGGAGAGTACGCGTCAACCACAATGAAATCCACCTCAACCGTTTCTGAGCCGGATTGAACGGGCAAACGGATCTGTCCCTTTGGCATAACGGCTCTCCCTTCGAAGCTTATAAGTGGCGAGTCATAAGAAGTAAGATCCTCCAGCTTCAATCTTAACCCCTTAAATAGATCAGGGTACATGATATTTGCACCGCTGCCCTGATCTATTATCACCCTCCTCACATCATAATTCCCTATCCTAAGCGTAACTACAAGAGCATCGTCATGGGGTTGGATGGTCCCTACCTTATCCTCCTTGGAAAACCCTAAAACGGGCAAATTTAGCTTTAACCTCTTCGATCTGCAGCCCGACTCCTCGGCCTGAGGATGTGAAACTGCCATCACCCTGGTGGGAGCCGAACTGGTCCTGCCAGGTGCAGCAAAAATAACGTTAATTGTTCCTAAAGCCGGCCGAGATGAATTATTCCTCTGATTGTTTGAGCCAGATTGACTGCCCGGCCCGCTAGGTTGGCACAAGTGTTGCTTCAGTTTTCCTTCACTGACAAGCTGCTCCAAGTGGCTTCAAAGGGTCCGACAATTCTCGGTAGTGTGGCCCACATCCTGATGGTATTGGCAGAAAAGGTTCTGATTCCTCTTCGCAGGGTCTCCGACCATCTTACCAGGCCATTTAAAGAAGGGTTGCTTACGAACTTTCTCCAACAGCTGATGTACTGGTTCTCGGAACACAGTGTTCACGGCCTGAGGTGCTGCCGAGCCGAACTGCCCAACGTAATCTCTCCTCGGCTTGTTATTGTGGTACCTGTCCGACCTGAAATCCTTTCTCTCCTGCGGGATAACCTTCTCCTTACCCTTTCCTTGCTGTTGGTCTTCCTCCACTCTCTTGTACTCGTCAATACGGTCCATGAGGCGACGTACACTGCGGACGGGCTTTTTAGTCAAAGACTTTCTCAGGTCGTGATCAGTAGGAAGGCCTACCTTAAAGGTATTAAGCGCCACCTCATCAAAGTCGCCATCTATTTCATTAAACATCTCCCAGTAACGGTCGGAGTATGCTTTCAACGTCTCCCCTTCCTTCATAATCATGGATAACAGCGAGTCCACTGGCCGAGGTACTCTGCTACACGTAATGAACCGCGAAGCGAATGCTCTAGTAAGCTCCCCAAACGAACCTATAGACCCCGATTTAAGGCCATTGAACCACCTCATAGCAACAGGTCCCAAGCTAGAGGGGAAAACTTTACACATCATGGTCTCGTTGTGAGAGTGCACCGCCATCCTCTGGTTAAAGTGACTCACATGCTCCACCGGATCAGTCCGGCCATTGTAGATGGTAAAGGTGGGTTGAGTAAACCTCCTGGGAAGCCTCCCCTTCTCAATCCTCCGTGAAAACGGAGATTTGGAGAGTTGGTGCAGCGCCCGACTCATAGCATCGTTCCCTAAGCCCCTGGAAGGAGCCGTCTTGCGTCTGCGAGCTGGCTGGTCATCCTCCTCACCAGAGGACATTGCACTGGGGGGCGAGCATGATCTTGAGCTGTAGCTACCTCCCCGTTCCTCCTCTGAGGAAGGATTAGATGAGGATGGTGAAGACCTGCGTCTGGCGCGGCGTAACTTTCTCTTCAAACGATTAATCTCCTTCTGCATGGCTTTAGCTCCATCCCCATGGGTGGTGCTACCCCCACCATGAGTATGGCTAGCCCCGGGGTATTCTGTATGGACGCTTCCCTCACGATCCCTTCGACGCTCAAGACGCTCGAAAAGATCCTCCAGCTGTGATCCCTGTGACTCTGCATGGTGAGAACCCAAGCCTGCCATAGTATCCCCACTCCTTCTAGACTAGATTTCCCACAGACGGCGCCAATTGTAAGTGCACAATTACACCTGGACCCAAAGACAATCACGGGCTCAGGCCCAATGAGCCTTAAACAATAAAATTTGTAGAGTGTGGGCTTGAAACCTAGGTTAGAAGTGCTGGGAGCTTGATAACAGACTTTTATAAACAAATACAGGTAAATAACGAACGATAATTGCAAATGGATCTCCTCGGACTCGAGCCGAGGACTACTTCTTTATTATTTCTCTTTCTTCCTTAAAGATTACAATTTCTTAATTTCTTTCTTAGTTACCGATCCCCCTCCTCTCTGGCCTCCATCCCCCTTAAATACTTCCTTTTTGTCACACTTTTTGGACAGTGACTAGAAATTTTAGCCCTACTGTTCAGGGGTCACTTCCCCATTAATGCGGCTAGGGAGGTAGGTGCAGAGCCTTTAATGCGGAGGTGGCAGCCTTTGCCCTTGATATTTTCTTTAACACTGGTGCATCTAGAAGGTTCAGGGTGTCCCCTTTTAACCATTAGTATTTCCAGAGTTGTGCCTTGACCTTCATAATGAAATCTTGAGTTCTCTTGGATCGGTCCGAGGAGGAATTCACCCTCGGTTATACCCTCGGAACCTCGGCATATGGGCCGATTCGTAGAGTTTAATTCTGGAGCAAGTCAGCCCTTCATGCTACAGTCCAAAGGCCCATATGCCAATTTGGGTCTTTTTACTCCCCACATTACTAATAAACAACCAACAACAACTAGTAAGTACTAAGTTAATTATTTTTTTAATATTTTAAGTTAAAAATTAATAGCCAAACACGCCTTTCATTCCAACCCACACATTGACTAACGGCCACCCCTGCATCCCACTCTCACTCACTACGAGTACATTAACTTGATTAAGTTGGTTTATAATTTGTATTCATCTATCTTTTTTCTTTTTTCTTTGCACATTTTTTTTTTCTTTTCAGCGAAAATAGTCATATCTTATTTACAATAATTCAAATAGTTAATCTTAACGCTCATAAAAAAAAAAAGCTTGGATCTAAGAAGAAAGAGTAAGAAACAACCAACACAATACACAGATATTGTAGTATAGTTGTTTAACGTATAGATTTTATCATTTTCATGGGCCAATTTATAACTTATTGGGAGTAGGGGACAATGAATAATTATTCTGAGTTTAATTGTTAAACTATTCTTTTTTTTTTTGGATACAATTGTTAAACTATTCATTAAATGTGGATACTATTACTATTTGTTTTTTAAAATTTGGTGGGTGGGGGCCATGGCTCCCTCAGCCCTTAGTAGTTCCGTCTCTGTCTGTCTCGGCCTCTCTCTCTTGGCGTATGTATGATTATATGCTGGTTGTGTCTATTCCTAAGGAGTGGCAAACTGTCTATAAATAACACACACGTTAATGCTTATTTTCATTCAACGAATTGAGAATTAGAATTAAGAGTTCTAAAAGTGGAAAGCTGTTTGAAATTGAATTGACCCTAGCTAGTATACATAACTTAGTGAAGCCAACAAAATAGTTATAGCAAATACCTTTTTAGAGTCGTCGATCAAGATTGGGTTTTCAGAGAGATAGAGGTAGAGCTCTTTCTTAGAGGAGAAATTCAACGAATCCGATGATCGAGCACTGATGGATTCATAATCGGACGGCAAGAACCTCACCCAGACAACGTCGGACTCTGCAGCCTTACGGAATTTAGGAGAAACCACACAAGCTCTGCACGCATCCTTAGGACTCGTCCATGATACTATCTCCGATATGCATCCCTCTGGTAAAGCTGACATGTCCACACCGCTTGGAAGACCATTCCTTTCTCCCTCTCTCTCTTTTGCCATCTTCTTTTTTTCAGTTTTCTCCACTGTTTCTCTCTCCCACTAATCACACACATTTTTTCTTTTGCTTTAATTGCTTATTTTTCACTTGCTTAATGATTAAGTAACTTCAGTTTTTGTTTTGATCGGTAGGTTTGACTTTGAGAATTGGCAGGTTTGATTTTAAATGTTCTAGCTCTTTCGAAACATAAGTTGAGCTCAAATTTATTACCCATTTTCTTGTCCAACATACTCTAGTCTTTTATGAGTTGATTAACTTATTCTTTTCTATTATTTAGTAAAACATAACAATTCCTTTTTTTTAAATTTATGAATTTTTACTATAAATAGATATCAATAATATAATATTGTACGGATCTATTTAAAAATAAACAAAATCAAATCTCAAGTCTATATAAGTTTATTTTTACTATATTAATGTAATGTCTAAAAACTTGTTCTTAAACACATTATTATGTTTAAGTACCGCTTGTTTTATAGTTGAGCTTAAACTTGACTTATTTGTTAAATAGATGAATATAAATAAGCTTTGTTTTGAGTTGAAGTTGAGCTCTTCATAAATAGTTTAGTTCATTTATAGTTAGATTACAACAAGTTAATCAACAACTCATCCAATGCACAATTTAACTTTGAGGAAGTAAATATGGGTTGGCCACAATCCCTTGCATGGAGTTTCTCATAAATTACAATTGTCTTGTTTAGGTAAAAACTTATTCTGATATAATAATAAATTACATATTGTTTCAAAAGCTTAAACTATTAAGAAATTATTAATATAGCGGCCTTTTGCTATTACGTACATATATATAATTAGCCGTTAAACCTTTGTGATACACAAAAATTTAGAATTAAGTTCTGAATGATATGATTCAAATGTTTGAATCACATAAAAAAATTTAGTTTCATTATTGTCCACAGATCGAGTAGCATGTCATCCTTGCTCCTACATCCCTAAAGGTGAACAATGAAAAAATCCAATGTTAACACAAATAAAATCAAAGAATTTTTAGAGAAAACGAAATTTTTCGAGAAGATGAAATATAATTCAACTAGCTAGCTTTTAATAGGAACATGTTTAGTATTGGATTAATTTAATCTAATCTTATTGGCTCTTAATATATATTAAGATGCACAATGCAGATACTGATGTTGAACTACTTTTTATGGCTCTTATTTTTTGGTAGATAATTACCATTTACCAATGGCTCTTAATATTAGGATGCTGATGTGGAACTACTCTTTGTGGCTCTGAATATTAAGATGCTTACGCTGATGTGGAGATTAGCAGGTGAGTTATACTCTGATGTGGAGTAATAGACTAATGCTATGACAACAATTTTCGCAACAATGTTGGTAAGTTTTGACTAATTTTTAATCAACTCACTACTGACATTATTTTATCATCTACTACTATTAGCAACTTGCCACTTTGACAGTTAAGAAATATTTCATAAATATTTTTGAGGCTTTATAGTTATTGGTTATAGTCTAATGCATTGTTTTTACCATTATACTGCTAGATTTGTAGAAATTTGGGACTAATGGTTCTATCAATTAACAGACGAGCATTAATCTCTAGTCCAATATCTTTAACAAACAACTTCTTTTTTGAACAAGTTAGAATATATGAGCAAGTATATGCGGGTTGGGCACAATCCTTTGCATCAAGGCCCCAACTGCTAATTTGCTTGGGCCCAACAATCCCGCTGCACCCCAATGGATTCCTGAAGGCATGCGCTCAATTCAAGCTAAATTCCTGAGCTGGGCTGCCATTATCCATGAGGAACTTAAAAAGGTGTCAGGTCAGTATCCCTTTAGTTTTTTGCTAGGCTAAACCTATGGTCTTGGAAATCCTCGCAAATATGTTGTGTATGTGTATAAAGTTGCCACTTATTTTATTGCCAGAAAAATAAGAGCATGAATGTACGTTTTTATTGATAATTAAATGAATTGCATCAATAGATCAAAAGAAGTAAAATTTACATGGCTTTGGTCCTAAATATAATCTAATAAAATGATAATTACATGGCTTTTGATCCTAATTACATTCTACAAACCAAAAAATTACATTGCTTTGTTCCATAGTTATAATCTAGAAAAAAAAAAGAAGAAGCAAAAATGATGAGAAAATTGTCTACAACTGTATATTCAAATCCAACAACTATTTACCACTTCCAATCCTTTTGGTATTGATGAATGCCTCCATCTCATTCAGCCTAAGGTAACAGCTGACATGAATGAGCATCTATTGCAACCTTATAGTCCAGAGGAGATTAGACAAGCTCTTGTTCAGATGCACCTGGCAAAGACTCCTACCCCAGATGGTTTTCCTACTTTGTTTTATCACCGGTATTGGCATATAGTTGGTAATGAACTTACTCGGGCAATCTTTTTTCAATTCTGGTCACTTGTTAAGAAAGGCCAATTATACTCACATAGGCCTTATTCCTAGGGTGAAGCAGCCAACCAAAATTGCGGATTTCCGTCCAATTTGTTTGTGCAATGTTTTGTTCAAAATTATCTCTAAAATGTTGGCTAACTGATTAAAACATGCGTTGCCCAATATTATTTCACCTAATCAGTCTTTTTTTGCTGGGGGAGAGATTAATTACTGACATTGCTCTAATTGTCTTTGAGTTGCTGCACACAATGACAGATTAGAGAAATGGTAAGGAAGGGGATATGTCATTGAAGTTAGATATGGCAAAGCCTATGACTGTGTGGAATGAGATTTTGAGGGCTATTATGGCAAAATTGGGTTTTGCTAACAGATAAATAGAGCTAAAATGAAGTGTGTTTCCACAGCTTCTTTTTCTGTCGTAGTAAACAGATCTCCAAAAGGGCTATTTCCATTCCAGCAGAGGCTTAAGACAAGGGGACCCTTTCCCCTTATCTCTTACTTCTTTGTGCTAAAGGATTATCTTCATTGCTTAAACATTCTCAATTGGATGGATCTTTGAAGGGTCTTGGTGCAAGCAGGTTAGGCCCTAAAGTCAACCACTTATTATTTGCGGATGATTGCATCATTTTCAGTCGGGCCACTATTTCAGATTGTTGAACACATTCAAAATATTTTGGATAAGTATGAGACAGCTTTTGGTCAGCATGTGAATATTTCCAAAACTCAGTCAGTCCTAATACCAAGACAAGAGACATACATCAAAATTGTCGTGATATTTGCTTGTTACAAAGTGGCGGCGCCATGTACAACTCAGGGTGTTCCTAGGAACACCCTGACTTGAAAAAAAAAAAAATATAATAATTAAAATTTTTTATATTTGATTTGTATCAGGAACACCCTCAAAAAAATTAGGAACGCCCTCAAATATTTTTTTTTTTTTAATTATTTGTTCTACTTTCAAGCAAAAAAAAAAAACCAAAAAAAAATTGAACTAAAATCTAAAAAAAAAAAAAAAAAATTTGTAACAAAGGTAGAGGCAAACCCACAGTAAGCCCATGACAAGCCCACAACAAATCCACAGATTCTTAAAAAAAAAAAAAAAAACTCACGGTCACGTCGCTTGCAGAGCAAACCAAAACCCAATACAAATAGAGCAGACCAAACCCCAAACCCCAATACGTAGCAAACCAAACCCACGGTCACGTCGCTCGTAGCTCGCTCGTAGCTCATTCGTTGTCGCCGTAGCTTGCTCATCTTCGTCGTCGTCGCTCATCGCAGATCGCCCTTCATCGCAGATTGCACCTAATCACAGATTGCACCTCATCGCAGATCGGGATCGCAGAGTTGCTCCGATGCTCAATGCTCGGTGCTCGTGCTCCATCCCTCAAGGTATTTCTCTCTCTTTCTCTCTCTTTGAAGTGTTAGTCTATAATTGGTAGTTTTATTATTATTTTACTTTTTTCCTTTTTTAAAATTTTAAAATTTGGCTTTTACCTTATTCTTATTCGTTGGTTTTTTTTTATTATTATTTTTTTTATGGGTTATCCGCCGGTGTTGGTCAGTGTGTGTTGGTGTTGGTGAGATATAGATTATCTTTTCGTGTAATGTGTATTGTGATTTGTGATTGTGAAATTTTCTGATTGGCAGTTGGCTATTGTGATTGTGATTGAGAGTATCAGGCATGAGGCTTGTACCAATGTGCTTGTTTGTTAAGTGGGGTGGGGGTAGATGGGCACATAGGGCCGGGTTACACTGCTTTAATTATTGTGCTGCACATGAGATGTGTAATGGCTAGCTCTTTTAGTGTAATATGCATATGAGGCTAAACAATACAACAAATTAAAACAGTATAATTAATGATAAACAAATTAAAACAATATAGTTTATTGTTACGCTAAACAACAATAATTAAACTAGTATAATTAATCAATACATTATAAAAGACAAACAAATTAAATTATGTTAGACTAAATAACAATAATAATTTTATAATTATTGAAACAACAATATAACAAATTATAGTTTATAAAAGACAAACAAATTAATGAAACAACTAAACAACAATAATTAATAATTTTATTAATATTTTAAATGAACTTATAGTTTGTTGTTTATTCTTTTGCTAGAATTATGGACAAATATTTGATAAGAAAACCACATACCAAAAAAAAAAAAATTCTAGGAAAATTTTTTAGGAACACCCTGCCAAAAATTCCTGAAGCTGTCACTGTTGTTACACTACATCAATCATCAATTTATTGCTATTATTTAATATTTTAAATCCGAAATGGACATGGATTACAAAAGGTTTGAAAGCGGTTTAGTTTTACATAGCCATCATTAAAATTGTGGTCTCCTAACTCCTACATATATAAACTCCTCCACTGCTGAGACTACGAGCTGCAAAAGGAAAATACCTGCTCATTGAAAATGTTTAGGGTGAGCATACCACTTACTCAGTAAGGGAAGCTTGACATGAGCGTATATCTAACATGCATGATAGAAAAAGTATTGTTAACATGTGGATACAACTTCCTTATAAACAATTTCAAGAGTTTGCATAAACACGTATAACATTCTGGAAAATGTAAAGCATATATCAATCTCATTCTGGAAACATCAACATTGATCACATACTTATAACATAAGGTAACATCTTCTTTGAAAAAATTTCCTGTAAAACATGACTCGTGATCATTAGCTTGGAAAGCATCATAAATTCAACATATAACTGGGGTTCTATACACAATTCATGAGAATCATAACTTCCATATTGAAAATGCCTGTGCAGATCTCATAACCGAACATAAATTGTGAAACTCATGAATCTAAAGCTAAAACTATCATAGTGTCAAACATATTATATATATACTGGATCATAATCAATTAAACCATTTTCATAAACTTAACCATCCGACCCTTAGGGCTAGCCATTTATCTGGTTATGCAGCCCCCAGGTACAAATATCAGTGTACAGTTCATCTGATTCTGTGTCAGGTACTCCTCGGCCTATGCTGAGTACAAGGTTACACTGACTTGATCCACAATAGTATATCTTTTCGTTTGAAATCCACTTTCTTTCTAAAAACATTCTTTTCTTCAAAGTATTTAGTTTCCTTAATAATCATTTCCTTGAGAAATCCATTAGTCACAAACAGAGGTTATAAACATCTTGCATATCCACATGATTTACTCTCCATATCTCACTATATAACATATGTATAGTTTGTCAAAAAAACACGCATAATTTCAATGAAACATAAGCATAATCATGTTTATCGCAAGGCAATGCTTTTGCTCGTAGTGGAGTCCCCTACTGGTCTTGTCCTGCTCCAAAATCAAAAACAGCCAATTTCATTATTAAGCACACTATTCAACTCATGGAGTGTTCTAATCCATAATTTCATTACTTACACCCTCAAATTCCTATACCTATTAATTCTTCGGCCTAACTAGGCCCTAGGAATTCCTACAACCATCCCAAATGCAACCAAACACTCAAACATGCAGTTACCAGATTAAAACATCAAAACACACAAAGCTGTGCACTAATCATAGAAAACTATAGTTGCAGGGCTTATAATTTTTCCTTTGTGTACTAAAAAGTAGAACCAAGGTTCATTAACATTCATCCATACTCTATACATACTAAATAGAGCTCCCACAAATTTACAACTCAATCCATTTATCCTAACTTGAGAAATAAATCCCCAAAGTTAGGTGGTACAATTCATCCTTACAGCTTTATCCAACAATGTGCAACTTACTTCCAAACTTCAATTGAGTACCAAAACACGCCAACATGTCATGCCAATTTACAAGGATATTACCCTATATGTCTAACACATGCCATAAAATTCTGAAAGCCAGATTCTAAAGCTACAATTTAATAAAAATCATACAAGCTAGTGCAGTCAAATCTACCCCAACAGATTTGAGGTCTAGATAGTAATTCCGCTCTAAATTTTATACTCATCCAATTGGCTTGGGACCAATATCAAGTTTTATAGAATTGCAATTTAGCGTATCATCAATGTCACTTAGTGCTAGTAAAAGCACAAATTTTACTAACCCTTTGTTGGCCTGATCTCGATCCCTTCAACAATGAGGCCAGTCTTCATGGTACCAGCTTCTAACTCCCAAAGTCTAATCTGCAGTTCATCATCTTCTCCTCCCTCATTGAAAAAATGACCCAACTCAATCTCTAACCATCCATCTTCTCTCTGCTTGGGACGTGAAGCATGCTGCTGCGGTGGAGGTACAATCTGGTGTTGCTGGTTTGGCTCCATGACAGGCAGGCCCAAACCAACAGTTTGTTGATGAACTCCACCACCTCCAGTAGTTCCAACTGAAGCCCTTGGAGGAGGGTCATCAAATCCATAGGCTCTATCTGTCCTTTTGAACACAAGGTAAGCAGCATAGTTTGTTTTAGGAGATAGCATGGAAGTACTCATCCTGCCACTGATGTTAAACCACCACACAAAACGAAGTTCCGCTACCTCTGGGAACCTGTTTGATTTTTACATGTACACAATTAAAAATAAAATAAAATAAAGGAGTACTAAAACAGAATTGGTACAGACCTGGATTCTTCTGGTAGAGAAATCCAATTCCAATACTGAGGAGTGTCACCATTTCCCCATGTAATGCTCAGCTCCCTGGCAGAGAGAAGGTAACATTTCTTGCCACTCAATTTTTCCAAGAAAAAGCTCTGCTAGAAAGAAAGAAAGAAGATTAGCACAGATATATATATATATGGTTCTATTCGGCTTGGTGCTGCTTTCACTGGCCACAAACATACATTCAACAAAATGATTCCTAATTTGATCTCAGAGATAACAGCTCCTATTTGTGTTTTTTTAGTTTTTGATTCTGTTCATCTATAACTAAATTCATGCATGATTACACATAACAAATGAAACCAACCCACCCAAAGATTCAAACCGACAGATCAAACCCAACAAAAAAGATTGATGTTGGAAGCAAATAACATAAGAATAAGATAGCATTAACAACTGAAACGTACGTACCTTTGTGGCTCCATCAATGAGGATTGGATTATCGGAGAGAGAGAGGAAGAGGTGTTTCAGAGAAGGGAAATTCAAGGGAGTCACAGATTGGGCAATGATGGCTTGCCAATCAGACGGCAACATTCTATTCCAGACAGTGTCTGACTCGGCAGCCGCACGGAACAGAGGATCAACCGCACCGGCTCTGCCGGCTTCCTTAGGAGTCGTCCATGATAGTATGTTGGCTATGCATTCCTCTGGTAATTCTGGAAACCCATTCCTTTGGGAAAGAGAAACCATGATCGCTCACTACTCTGTTTCTGTGGCTCACCTCTCACACTCAAAAGCAAAGAGAACAAGAAGCAACGTGGCTCAACTTTCTGTAGACGTGTGTGGAGTGGATAAGAATCAACGTGACTCAACTTTGTGTAATTATAGTTATTCGGTTTAGATATTTGTTAGTTGGTTCAAGTCTTTATTATAACATTTCTGATGAATAACTATTTTTTAGAATGAGGGGTAACTATTTTTTTTGTAAGTGCAATATATTTCAAAATAAATAAATTTTTCATATATATCTAACAATTATAAAAATAAAAAATTATAAAAAATAACACACATCTCTCTTAAATTTAAAAATAACAATTTTTAAGGAGATATAATTGTATGAGTAAGATATTTCCTAAAATAAATCTTAAGTTTTATTCAAATGTTATAACTTATAACCAAACTTATAAATAGGTTTAGTTATTACATTACAACACATTTTATTTATAGTAATAAAAATTACAATTCTTGTTGTAATCTCTATTCAGTGTACCAAACGTACTTTGTTATGAAGGAATTGTAAACATATTATAGACATAGCATTTCTCCAATAAATAATAATTTAATGCTGACCAAGTTAATTAGTTCTAAAATGTGACCGTATTAACCTAAATCTTAGGTGTTGACGGCATTTTACCCAATAAAAAGTAAGATTAAAAATACAAAACTATATCAATAGATCAGAGTCGTTAACCCATTTATTATTTATTGAATGATAAATTACTATTTTAGTCCTTAAACTTTACCAAAAGTTCATTTTTCATCTCTAAACTATTGAAATGTTCATATTTCGTCCCTAAATTATTGAAAATATTTTCTTTATATTCTTAAACTTTACTAAACATTTGTTTTTTATCCCTAAAAAATTGAAAAAAAAAATTCTTTTTTCATCATTATTTTGTCTCTAAACTATTGAAAAAAAATCTTTACAAAATTTAGGAATGAAAAAAAAAAAAAAAAAACTTTTTAAAGCTTGGAGATGAAAAACAAATTTTTGTTAAAGTTTAGGAACCAAAATGGTATTTTCCTCTTTATTGAATTATTTATGTGAGTTATTATTATTGTAATAGAAAATTAAAAGTTGCAATTTTTTTTTCATACACATGCTTTGATTTGTTTTATCTGTGTTCTCTTGAGTATTTATATTTACAACAAGTGGCATTGAATTTGGCTTTCTCAGAAGGTCAACAACATTTCGGGTAGTTTCTAAACCTTGAAGAATTTCGTTGCTTCAACTTTCTAGTTTAAGAGAAAGATTTAGGAATTAAAGACATATACATGCTAGAGACTGGAACACAGATAATCCATTAATCTATAAGGTTTAGGAGCATACCTCCAAATACTTTGAGCAGACTTGAATTGATTACCAATAGCAATAGACACGTACGTGTACACTTGGCACATGGCCCCAGGCAGATCATCCTCTCCATGCTCCTCCTTTCAAGACGGCTTTGAATGGGGCAAGCCACCCTAAGCTCTAAAAGATTATATCTAGAAATGTTACAAACCCATGGATAGAATTCACTCTTGAAAACCGACTTGTAAGGGAAGGGTGTCCAAGAGTTTATAAACACATGATTAAGCTTTCACTTAACCAATGTAAGACACTAGGATCATAACATACCACCACGCTCCGCAGCCGACGTCCACAACGGCTCACTCTAGTGACACTGATCTGTTGGTAGCCCTTTCTCTTTTTGGTGTACAAACCCATAGGTAGAACTCATCCTTGGAAATTGACTTATAAGGGGAGGGTGTCTAAGAGCTTATAAACGCATGGTTAAGCTTACACTTAACCAATGTGGGATACTAGGATCATAAAATATCACCACGCTCTGCAGCTAACGTCCACGACAACTCACTCTAGCGACACTGACCTGTTGGTAGCCCTTTCTCTTTTTGGTGGCTCCATTCAACTATTAGTAATTTTAATCCAGCCTTTAGGTCGCCCCTTTTGAGATCTGACTACAAAGCCGCAACTTATTTGATCTCATACTTAATGAGCTACACTTGATTAATCGAGGTGATGGTTGGCTTTGATACCAAATATTACAAATCTATAGGTAGAACTCATCCTTGAAAACTGGCTTGCAAGGGGAAAGTACCTAAGAGCTTATGGACGCATCGTTAAGCTTACACTTAACCAATGTGGGACACTAGGATCACAACATACCACCACGCTCTAGTAATTTTAATCTAGCCTCTAGGTCGCCCTTTTTGGGATCTGATCACAAAGCTGAAATTCATTTGATTGCATACTCAATGAGCTACACCCGATTAATTGAGGTGATGGTTAGCTTTGATACTAAATGTTACAAACCAATGGGTAGAACTCATCGTTGAAAACCGGCTTGCAAGGGAAGAGTGCCCAAGAGCTTATAAACACATGGTTAAACTTACACTTAACCAATATAGGATACCAGGATCATAACAAGAGTTTTGTCTAATGTTAGGAGTAGAAAGAAGACCTAACCTTATATTATATATAGTAAATATCCACCCATCATAGATTAGACTTAAAATCCTACACTCTATCTCACATTAGAATATGACATAAGTCCAATAAAACAAGGTGTACCAAGGCCCAATACTGAATTTGACCACAACATATTAACGGGCCCTACATGTATATTAGCTGAGTCACATCCAGCCTGTTTTATGAATCTAAAAGCCAATTAATGGAAGCCCAATTCCAACAAAAGATTTATTAAAAGAACAAAATAATTACACGGGAATGCCCCCGAGAATAGGAAAAAAAAAAAAAAAATAGGAAGGCAATTGCCCAAATCATATATGTATTCTCAAGACAATTTCATTTTATGTATTCTTCCCCTAAAGCAGCAAATTTAATTTTTGCTTATTCTTTGCTTTCTCTTTGTTCTTTTCTCTGTTTATTTCTTACCATAGAAATAAAATTTTTAAATTTTGTTTTCCTTACACTTTAAAATTATATTCAAAACATGAGTTTATAAATCATATAATATAATAAATAGGCACAAGAGATATTATGCACAATATAAATATAAATGAGTTTAAAATTATGCACAAGATACATTATATTATAATAAATATAAATGATACTATAATTAAATAAATTTAATATTGTGTTTTTTTTTAATCCTAATAAAGTGAATCAAATTGGTCTTTTTTTTAAATAAGTAAGCATCATAAAGATATTTGTAAATCAGGTACTTTCCAAGAAGTTTCCAATTCACCTTTTTCACTCCAACCCACGTGACTCACTGCTTCTACTCTGTTTCTTTTATTTCTATTTCTCATCTCACCAAACACGACTTCAATTTCACAATTTCAAAGTAATTCAAATCCACAATGTGCCTTTGATTTAGGAGAAAATCTATCATATATCCTATATGTATTTACCTTCTCATATGGGAGTGGGTCCTACAAGTGTGGGGTTCACCCAATGTGAGTGGGTAGATACATATAATACCACCTCCTAATTTTGGCTCTGAATCTCCCTTCTCCTTTTTCTTCTTCTTGGTTTCTCCATGCTTCTTTTTTCTAACTTTATTTTCACATCTTTTTTCATATACCAATCCAAAGAGAAGTGGGTAGAACTTGATTTCTAGATCCTTTTGGTTTTCCTCCTCCCTTCCAACATAGACAAAGGACACAGTGGCCACAAATCATTTTGATCCGGAATACTTGTTTCAGCTAAAACACCAGAATCTCACCTAGAATGCCAGTTTAGACTAGAATAGTTTGACATTTGGGGCGAAATAGAATAATGGGGTCCTTTACACTGGAATAAGCACCCGCACGAAAAATTTCAGCCAAAATAGAATGAAATTCAAAACCTTGGACTAAACACATAAAATTACTAATTTAAAAATTCCTAAATTTTATATAAAATTAAAAAATATTTTATTGCATCCATGCTTTTTTTCCCTCCTCCAACTAATCATTTTCAAAACCCTAAATTTCTCCAATATGTCATTTTTTACCATTTCATTAAGAAATTTTTAATTTTAAAAGCCCTTTACTTCCTATTCTACTTCTTATTATCTATCTCTTTTGTTTTTTAACTAGAGCTTTTCAGATAACTCTTGCTTCGAAATTTTTTGGTCTTCAACCTCAATATAAGATCAACTGGTACCAGGCTCTCTTTATCTTTCTTTCTTTCTTTTTTTTTTCTTTTTTTTTGTTGGGTTTCAACAAAATGATAATGAAATTGGTTTATTGTTCTTTCTTGAAGTTTCTAAGAAAAAGTAAGAGAAAAGCAATTGGATCCTGAAATTTTGGGTGGTTATGTCTAAAAAAGTGCTACATTCCACAATTCATTTAAAAGCCTTTTCAATCAATCTTTGTTTACAAATTTATTATGTTCAATTCTATTAGTCAGTTTGTAATTTTTTTCATTGACCAGAAATGGTTGAGGAGTTTTTTTCTCTCTAACCAAGAATATGCTCCAAAAGCTTTCAAAGGATGATAATATATTGGTTGTTATATATGGAACGCTCTCAACCTCTTCATCTATGATGGCATAAAAAAAAAAAAAATTATATTTTAGGGTTATAGTTAATTTGGTCCCAATATTTTGGTGCTAGTCAATTTGGTCTCTATTATTTTCAACTCACACTCAATTTGTACGTGGTAGACGGTGTGCAATACTGGCACACTTGAATATGTAATTAATGCAATGTAGAAGATGTGAACCAATTAAAGATTGCCACATAAATTAAAAAAGCATAAAGCTGCAACTCAGCTAATCTGAGTTTTCAACCCCAGAAAGATCCCACTTCACCCACGACCCAAACAACCCCGTTCATCACTTGTCAAACAAACCCAACCTTCTGTAGACGACTAAATTTCTTAGTTCGAAATAAATCAAACAAGTAAAATAGTTTCACAAATACGAATTTGTATTGATAAATGTGTGGTACAATTCTCTGTAATTACAAAAGAGTGATCCTCTGATTCGATCTCCTTGAAAGATTTATTGATTGGAATTGTGGTGATGTGATTTTGCTTTGAACATAAGATATTCTTCAATTTGGCTGAGGAATGGATCGAAGATCTTTGAAATGGAATTACAATGAATCTCTGGCTATGAGCTTGTTAGAAATTTTTTGTTCTTCGTGTTCTTCGTGTTCTTCGTGTGTTCTTCGTGTTTGAAGGTTTGTGGTGGAAATTCTTCGGTGCTTTAGAGGCTTGATTCCGTAGAGCTTCGTTGATATATGGTTTGTTGAGGTTTCTGGAGGCTTTTGAGCTTGATTCCAGTGAACTTTGAGATTTAGGAATATGATTTGGATGATTCCTCTTTGATTGTTCTTCGTATTTGAAGGTTTGTGGTGGAAGTTCTTCGGGGCTTTGGAGGCTTGAATCCGTAGAGCTTCACCAATTTGTGGTTTGTTGAGGTTTCTGGAGGCTTTTGAGCTTGATTCCAGTGGACTTTGAGATCTGAACGAGTAGTTTGGATGATTTTGCTACGAATGTTGTTTGTATTCGATGTTGAAGTTCTTGAAGTTCTTGGAGGCTTCGGGGTTTGATTCCGGCAGAGCTTCTGGATTTCTGAACTCAAGATCTCTTCTTCCTTCTGTCTCCGTCCTGTGTGTTCTGTCTCTGTTTGTGTTGTCTCTTACATGTGCGGAGCTGCTTGTGTCATTGCTTACACCTGCTGATGCAGTTTCATGCCTTTATTTCAATGACACTTGGCAAATTTCTATTGGTTTCTGAATAGCGATGGCAAAACCTAGCAGCAGTACGTGGCACTTTGTAATTGGTTGTATTTTGTGGACTTTGGTAGTATGATGTGTCAGCTTGTGATAGGTCGGGAATTTTCCCTCTCTACAAATGCCCCCTCGAGACTCGTTCATGCACATAGTTTTTTTTTTTTTTTTTTTAGAGTGTGGTGAATGAATGAGTCTTGAAAGAAAGTAGATTCCTTTTTATACTTGACTCTTCTAGTGAAATAGCTGATGGTGGTGGAGCTTTTACCAGGATGAAGTAATTGCAGAAGAGTAGACCCACCCATATGAAAGGTTTTGATGAGACCGAGGAGGGGTCTGCCAGTATTTGAATGTGCTCGTGTGACCGAGCTTTCTGAGCAAAGGTTAAGTCAAAGTAATTTCAGAAGAGTATTTTGGATTGTTGGTGGCGATCACAGGGTGTTGAAGATGGAGAAGAGGTGAGGATGTTGGCTGGGTACAGCATGCAGAGCTCTAGAGCTAGCCTCTTATTTTTAAGGACTTCTGGTGAAGTTATATCTGAAGGGTATACTTCGGGTCACAGAGAGAACATGTGGGAGTGTGGTTGAATGTGCATGCGTTATCGCATCACTCTGGTTAAGTTGAGGTAATTTCAAAAGGGATTTTGGGCATGTTGTTGTTGATGGTGAAAGAAGATGGTGATGAAGCGAAGTGAATGGGTGAGACATATGACACCATGGCTCTGACCCTGCATGTTGGGGATTTTCTGGCGTAGATGTCTCTGGGAAGTACACCTTCGGATGTGGACGGCCATTTGCATCTTTGAATGAGGTCCGTCGGCCAAGTCGTTGAATGTGCACATTGTCCGGACCATGCGACGGACATTAAGTTGAAGTAATTTCGGAAGTATATTTTACGAAATTCTTGGTGATCTTAAGTTGGAGTAATTCCAGAAAGTGTGTTTTGTGGTACCAGCAACGATGACCTTTGGACCCCATGCTGGTGGAAACATGGAATGAGGCTTTGGGGACCCTTCACCGACACCAAAGGCTAATTTCTGATGAGCTGGTACCTTGGAGGTCATCACAAGTGTTGGATGGGAGACAATTTGTAGGATACCCCAACACTTCTTACCATCTTTACTTGATGCAACTTTATTGGGAAAGCATAACAAATGAAAGATGGAGCTAACTTGTGATCTGGTTTTAGAAACCAGCCAAGTTCTTGTTGTTCCGAACCACTGCCGATGGGAGACCAAAGCAGGTTGAAGAGAGACTACGGAAGCCCCATGGTCTTAGAACGGGTGTCTCTGCTTGGACTTGGATTTCCTGGTGAACCAAATCCAGGAAAGCATGGAACAACGATGCCGACCTTGTTATGAGTAACTTTATGAACAAATGTGGTCGTTAAGTAGGGAAACAAAATTTGTTTGAATCCTAAAACAGTGATGATGTTGTGAGAAGGGTTGCTACTGAACCATGAAGGGGTTGATTTCAAACTGATCATGAAGCGATCTTGGTTACTAGGTATTGAGAATGATGAGGCCATAGTGAGAACTGGCTGTGAGAAGGAGGATTTGAAAATTTGAAAGAAGCAAATCTTCATTTCATGACTCAGTGTATGTGTTTTTTTTTTTTGATGGATTTAGCGGATCCGGCCCTTCTATTTATAGTGAAGAGATGAAGAATGGTAGCTGGGTGGTTTAAGAATGGCGGATGAGACTTCTCGGTGGGAACGGTGGATGAGAATTGGTAGGCGCCGAATGGGAACGGTGGATGAGAATGGTAGGTGCCGAACGGGAACGGTGGATGAGAATTGGTAGGCACCGACGAAAATAATTGGCTGAAATAGTGACCCGATGTAATTTCAATTTTGAGACATGCTTGTGAGAGTTCGTCGTTTTGAAAGGGGAGCCTTGATCAAGTCTGGAGGATAATTTTGAGGGAATCCAGACCAAATGGATGGATCTCAAATTATGATCTTGAGAGCTTAAATTTTGGACACCGCTAGTACTTTGGAGAAGCGGATGTAGTCTCTAAGTCCAAAACAAATACCTAGATTTCAAAATTAAAATCTTTGCGAAAACTTGATAGGACAAGTTTTGCTTGAACATCTTGATTTTCGGTCAGAGTTTACATCAAAGCCAATAGCTGTAGAATCACACTATTTGAGCAATTTTTGGATTCTCAAATGAATAAATAGAACCAAAAATTGGAAAGCACACGATAAATTGAGAAAGACAGGTGCATCTTAACAATTTTGACTTTTGGTCAAAATTTGTGCAAAAGTCAAATTTTTTAGAAATTGGACTGTTGTGCAATTTTCGAATCTTGGTTGAAGAAACAGACTCCAAAATTGGAAAGTACACGAAAAATTGAGCCAGACAGGTCAATCTTAAAAATTTTGACTTTTGGTCAAAATTTGTGTAAAAGTCAATTTTTTAGAAATTGGACTGTTGTGTAATTTTCGAGCTTCGGTTGAAGAAACAGACCCCAAAATTGGAAAGTACGCGAAAAATTGAGTAGGACAGGTCCGTTTTGAAAATTTTGACTTTTTGGTCAAAGTCAAAGTCTTAATTTGTCAAAGTTTTTTTTTTTTTTTTCAGGCGGTCCGGTCCGGGTCGGGTTTTCGGGTTGAACTGGGTCGGTATGATGATGTCATCCATGACGTCAGCGACCTGGGGCACGTGTCACGCGTGGCGCGTGCAAGCGCGTGAGAGACTGCCGGCGCGTGGGATCGCGTGGGCTCATCTAGCGGCGCGTGGGAGCGCGTGCAACTAACGCTGGGCTTGCCGGACCTTCTGGCGGCGCGTGGCGGCACGTGGCTCATCGTTTGGGCTTGAAATTTTCACATATTGCAGTTATAAGGCCGTAGAAGACTGCTATATGTTTGGTTTTGTGAAATTGTGCATAGATTTGCACAGTTTTGAATGAGAAACCCGCGGGTCACTGAGAATTTGTGGCGGCGCGTGGTGGCGCGTGGCCGGGTATCTGGGCCTGTAACTTTCAGGTTTGGCGGATCGAAGGCTGTAGAAGACTCCTGTGGTGTCATATTTGTGAAATAAGGTCTGGATTTTCACAAACTTGGACGAGAAAGTTGTGGGTCTTTGTTGGACTTACGGCTTTCTTTTTCTCTGGTCTTATTTTGTGGTGGCCGCCCTGACAGGATGCAGGAATTCTGGTGGCCTCCCTGACAGGATGAAGACATTATGGTGGCCGCCCTGACAGGATGAAGACATTATGGTGGCCGCCCTGACAGGATGAAGACATTATGGTGGCCGCCCTGACAGGAGATTTGAAAATTCTGGAAGGGAAGCTTTGATTTTTGAACTTTGTTACTTCTCCTCCTTTTTCTTGTCTGTTTATCCCAGAACTTTTCTATATAAAGCTCTACGAGCATGCATACATTTATTCAAAGTGTAATCTTCTGAATAAAAGTGTAGAGATTTTATTTTATTATTATTATTTTTTTAAATTCATTATTTATTTGTTATTATTATTAAAATTTTCACTGATTTTTTTTTTTTTTTTTTCAGGGAATCATGATGCTTTATTTCAAGGATTCGAAGATTGGGCAAGAACCAGCCTTATTTATTTGTAAAGAGAAAGACGACAAGGATGCAAAGGCTACAACTTTGATTGTTCGTCCGCCCATAATTGGAAGATTTTCAGAGAGATGGGGTCGTAACTCTTATCCTCTCAATTTGCCAAAATGGTCACAAATTATCCACTCTGATGGCGGCTCTAATCCGGAGATAGTTACTCTTCTTGCTTCGCATCACAAAAATGTTGCCAAGTCAAAGTCGTACAACACTTTGGGACGAGAGATAATCGCAAAATGCGCCAATTGGGATTCTTCCTTTAGCACGAATGGAGGGTTTTCCTATTTTTTTCTTTATTGGGATTGGCTAGAAGATGTGCTTGGTCGGTGTAAGCACCTTCTTGATGCGGTCCACCTCTACGATGCTGTCTTTGCCTCTCTATTCACATATGATCATGATGAGAATCTCATGAAGGCGTTGTGTGAATGTTGGAGTCCGTCTACCAATACCCTCCATACCTCAGTTGGGGAAATTTCTATCACACCATGGGATCTTTCCATTCTTGGCGGACTTCCTTGCACCGGTGCATTTTATGATGAAGTGGTACCCAATGCACAAGAGCTAAATGGAACAAATGACGAAGGAAGACCCTATCTACCGCACAGCTGCCGCTACCTTTTCATGGCGTATCATCACCTTCAAAACCGGATGAAAAGGCAAGGGAAAGTGAGCGTTCGTGATCGGATTACTTTTTGGTACGAGAGGAAACGGCAAGTACCCGGCTCCCGAGAAAACCGGTGAGACGGGCAACCATTCCCGAGTGGAGTCGGAATCCCTTTGGCGAGATAAACGAGCTCGGACCATGGTCGATAAAGAACACGGGGTCTTTGCGGATCTTCAAATTGAGGGTGACTCAAAGGAGGAGACTTACCTATCGGCACTCCTTTCTGTTTTTGTGCATATTTGTCTTTCCTAACAAGGATGCGAATAGCATCCGTCCCGGCACTTTCAAGATTGCTAGTTCTATGGCCAATGGTCGTTCATTTGGCCTTGCCTCCCCGATGCGGCTAGCATTTATCGTGGGCTTAACACCATTTCTTCCTCTCCTACTCCGAGCAAGTCTGGAGCTAGTTTTGCTATTCATTATGTTTATGCTTGGGTGGGTCATTTTTTCAAAAGCAACCGCATCGTTCATGACAAACTATCCCCTCCTTTGATGACTAAATACTGCAGTGTGGGTTCGCTTCGTATTCAGTGAATTGTCCGCACGAAAGCAGATACGAACTGCCACCGACTTCTTTTGGCAAGGGACTGCTTTTAGTAAAAACTATGACCAGACATTTGTTGACAATGATCGTTTATCCATTCAGAGGTTTGAATACTTTATGAGCCTTCGCTCAGGGTATTTGACATTTCGATGTGAAGATCAACACATTGTAGAAGCATATAGCCCCCACAGATTCGGTCGGCGCTTTGGATTTCATCAAGACATTCCAAGCGACTTAAAGGAAGAAATTCATACAGGCTCTTTAAAAGATCTGTACCAATTCTACCAATCTTTCACTTGCCGCAACACAGATTCCAAGGTACTCATTCTGGCTTTTGCGTCAGACTTTGGAAGCCGGGTCAGACATAGCTACAAACGATGGTGGGAAGGAGTATATAAAACCGATTTTACCAAAGGAACCAATTTACTAGTTGAAATTGCCTCCTCTGTTAAATCAGTGACGTCCAACAAGCCTCAGAAGGGAAAGAGGGATCTTCAAGATTCAGACATCCCACAACCCTTGTCAAAGTTTGCACCAAGTCAAAGCATCAAAGGTTCGCTTGCTGTACCAGTTAAGGATGCCTTTGAAATTTTTGAAAAGGAGGTGTGTGACGACTTTGACCCCAGTTGGAAATATTCTAAGAATCCAATGAAAGGTGTTGATGCGGAGACTTCTACTGATCATGCACATCTTCTTATACATAGCCAGTCTTCTACCTCAAAGCCATCTATGAAGAGTTCAGATCTCAAGAGGCGTAAGTTTGCTGATGCTGGCACGTCATCCAAACTTCCGATTGAGACAGAAATGACACCTCTCTCACCTTTGCAACCAATTGACCCTCCAGAAGCCTCTATATTTCATGCCAAGGTGCATATTTCTTTCATGCGTAAGACAGGAGCTTCTATGCTGGGAGATGTTCTTTTAAACAGGCTTTCGAATCTTTCTATAAACAATATTCTCCCACAAGCCGAAGCACATGAAATTTATAGTGAGATTGCCATTCTTGGAGTGGACCCTCAATACTTGCGCGAAAATGTTGACAAATATTGCAAGGGTGTTGTAGACTACTTAAAGATGAAAGAATCTCTGACTACACAACCAAGTCCTGCTGTCTTAATTCAACGTGAGACTGAAGTTGAATTCCTCCTTGCTGAGGCGTTACATAAGAAGGCATCTTTGAAGACCGAGCTTGATACTGTTACTTTGAGGATGGCTAACTTGCAAACCGAGCTTGGCCAATTAGAACAATCTTTGTCTCAAATCGATTCTCATCAGGTTGAACAAGACGACGTTGTGCAAGCTTTGGAGGAACAACTTGAAGAAGTCAAATCCGCTCCCATTCTTGAAGACCAAGATATGGAGGCTTTAGAGAGGATACGAACCTTGCTGGAAGATCGTCGTTCCAGTTTGAAGGACTTAAAATGGATGTTGTAATCTTTTGTATTTCAATTCCTTTCATACGTGTCATCATGCTTTCCCCTGTACCACTTTCCTTTAATCAATAAAGAAGACTTATTTCCTGCTTTTTTTCTTTTCATGTTTTAACAATGAAACTCTCTTTTTTTTTTTTGAGTGACTGAACTTAGCGAAAAGGTTCTAAGTTGCCTACGTACCCTCGAGAGGGATCAAGTCATTACGTAGTTCAATAATTTTTTTTTGATGATTTTTTTTTTCTTTTGTTTTGTTTTTGTTTTTTTTTTTGTTTTTGTTTTTTTTTTTTTTTTTTTTTTTACAAAAAGGGAGGGCTCACATGTGTAATCCTTGCCCTACACCCCACGGCATTTCATGGGTACCAATTGCGCAATAGTGGGTATCACCACTAATCGAACCCGAGACCTTGGCCTCAAGGGTGACATGGGCATCCAACCACTACGCCACACTCACAAATGGTGACATAGAATGGGATTAATTTCTCCTTATTCGTGCACTTTCAAAGGTAATGGAAAAACATCATGTACTCTTGTAGTGCTGCAGTGGGTAGTTTAAGCTCTTACCGAGGAGCAATTCTTGATTTTCAAGCATAGAAGCATTTGAGGAACTTCCCATTGATGGGGCCGATCCTTACACCCTCCTGATCAATCAATTTGTAAGCCTTATTGGAGTTTGCCCCCTGCCAGAGAGTTGGAAGTACATCACAAGCAATGGTCACATGGTTTGACTCGACAACTTCATCAAGGTCTAGATCAATCTTGTTTTCTTTGGCAAGCTTCATGATTTGTTCTTTGAAGACAAAGCATTTTTGAATTGGGTGGCCAATGATGCGATGATATTTGCAGTAGTTAGGGTCATCAACTTTCCCTATGTCTTCTGGTCGCTTGCATTCGGCAATTCAACCAACGTAATTGCAATAGTTGTTCTAAGATGTTTGGCACATCTTCATTGGGGAACGGATATGATTTTTGCTCACGTTCCTTAAAGGTCAGACGACGCACTTCGTTCTTTTGCCATCCTCCAAGTTGTTTTTCATTTGTCTTTGCTCCTCTCCTTGGAACCTTAACTATGGTAGTGTTAACAGTTATTGGGTTTTTGAGATTGCCTTTTGCATTCATCATTCATCTTTACTTCCTTCTACGCTTTCCTCAGGTATGGGAGGTTTCATATTTTCATGGCAAGAAATACTCAATTCCATGTCGTGCGCACGAGTTGCCAATTCTTCGAATGTTCGGGGTTTTACCCCTTGTAGGATGTACAGAAGTCCCCAATGCATGCCTTGGATGCACATTTCTACGAGATATTTCGGATAGTCTATCCTTACAATCTAAACTCAAAGAACGCCACCGGACCGGATGTAGTCAACAACGGGTTCATCTTTCCTTTGCTTAGTATTGGTAAGCTCCATCATGCTTACCGTGCGGCGCGTGCTGTAAAACCGGTTAAGGAACTCCCTTTCCAACCTGATCCCAACTATCAATCGACTCAAGTTCCAAGTACGTATACTAATCAAAGGCGTTTCCTTTCGGTGAACGAACAAGCGCTTTACAAAGAGACCTCCTTGAGTCCCTGCGTTCTCACAGGTCTCTACAGAGTGAGCAATGTGTTGCTTAGGGTTTCCTTTGCCATCGAATTGCAAGAACTTGGGGGGTTGATACCCATTTGGCATTCTCATATTGTCAATGCGCTTCGTATAAGGTTTTGAATACATGAGAGAATGTGTGGAAGAACCTCCATATTGTGCTCGTATGGTGTTCGTTATCATGTCCTGCAGTTGTTGGACAGATATCGAGGCCATTGAGGTGGATTGTTCTTGTCGGGGAGTGTTTTCAATTTCTTTCCCTTCATCATCCTTTGCATGCGAATTTATGACCATGGCTTCGATTCACCAAGATCTTGTACTTCGAGTTTGTTCATTAATGTTGCAATTTGGAGGTCCTTATCTTCAAGTGCTTTTGTGAGAAGGACGACCCTTTGTTCCATTTCAGCTATCTTTTCTTCCATGGTAGAGGTGTTAGTCATCATGACTGACACAACTTCCACAGATGATGGAGAAGGAAGTGAATTGAAGTGAGCACGTGAAATCTCATCTTTTGGGTTCCCTTTGATGAGAGAGAAATCGTGCGACCAGCTTCTTGTGAAGGAAGAAGGGGATTTGCCCCCATACTTGAGGTGTTCCAAGATGGAGATGTCCTTGTTGATGACCTTATTTCTTTTAAGAGGGTCTAAGGAGATGATTGTCTGGACCTTGGCTTCCTTGGTTGATTGAGATTGAAGCTTATTGTGAGCTTTAGGTTGGGTACAATTGATTGTTCCAATGCGACTGTTGGTGGTAGCCATACCAAGTTTAATTGAAGTAGCTATTGTTGAAGCTTGAATGTTCTTGCTAGAGGCCATTGAAGTTGGTAGCAAGATGATGAAGATTTTTTTTTCTTTGAAGGAGAATGAGATGAGAGGCAGAGAGGTCCCACTGGGCGTGCCAGAATTTGTAGACGATTAAATTTCTTAGTTCGAAATAAATCAAACAAGTAAAATAGTTTCACAAATACGAATTTGTATTGATAAATGTGTGGTACAATTCTCTGTAATTACAAAAGAGTGATCCTCTGATTCGATCTCCTTGAAAGATTTATTGATTGGAATTGTGGTGATGTGATTTTGCTTTGAACATAAGATATTCTTCAATTTGGCTGAGGAATGGATCGAAGATCTTTGAAATGGAATTACAATGAATCTCTGGCTATGAGCTTGTTAGAAATTCTTTGTTCTTCGTGTTCTTCGTGTGTTCTTCGTGTTCTTCGTGTGTTCTTCGTGTTTGAAGGTTTGTGGTGGAAATTCTTCGGTGCTTTAGAGGCTTGATTCCGTAGAGCTTCGTTGATATATGGTTTGTTGAGGTTTCTGGAGGCTTTTGAGCTTGATTCCAGTGAACTTTGAGATTTAGGAATATGATTTGGATGATTCCTCTTTGATTGTTCTTCGTATTTGAAGGTTTGTGGTGGAAGTTCTTCGGGGCTTTGGAGGCTTGAATCCGTAGAGCTTCACCAATTTGTGGTTTGTGGAGGTTTCTGGAGGCTTTTGAGCTTGATTCCGGTGGACTTTGAGATCTGAACGAGTAGTTTGGATGATTTTGCTTCGAATGTTGTTTGTATTCGATGTTGAAGTTCTTGAAGTTCTTGGAGGCTTCGGGGTTTGATTCCGGCAGAGCTTCTGGATTTCTGAACTCAAGATCTCTTCTTCCTTCTGTCTCCGTCCTGTGTGTTCTGTCTCTGTCTGTGTTGTCTCTTACATGTGCGGAGCTGCTTGTGTCATTGCTTACACCTGCTGATGCAGTTTCATGCCTTTATTTCAATGACACTTGGCAAATTTCTATTGGTTTCTGAATAGCGATGGCAAAACCTAGCAGCAGTACGTGGCGCTTTGTAATTGGTTGTATTTTGTGGACTTTGGTAGTATGATGTGTCAGCTTGTGATAGGTCGGGAATTTTCCCTCTCTACACCTTCATCTTCATTGCTACGCCGCTGGCCCACCCCAGTTGACTTTAGAAGTCTGTTTCAGATCAACGTGAACGTGTGGTCGTTCAAATCATTTTCCCTTTAGATTTGTAATTTTGCTATGTTGGATCGATTTGTGGAACTCACTATCAGGTGGGTTTATAATTTCACCTAGATCATATCATCCATCACCGTAGTTCTGAAGATTACCAATGACAATGAGGTGCCATTTTGAAATTTTAAGAGTAACAAACATTTACTACTAAAATAAGTTATATAGGTTTATCTTATGTCGACATTTTGATACGTATATATAAATTTATCATTATTACTAGTTAAATATCAGAATAAGAATGAGATAAACACACAAGTATCGTAGAAAAGAGTCCAAAAAATTATAAACCCATAACATGTAAAAGTCATTAAAAGGGTTATCCCACATTCTGATACATTAAAAATTCATTAAGTGATAATAGAAAAATGTCCCCGAATAAAACTATTCAGGGAGTGAGACTTGGAGGTTGTGGAGCGTGATGTGTTCCCAAATCTTTTGACGGTGTGGGTCCAAATGACTTGGAGGCGCCGACGAGAAAGTTGCCGAGTTGTAGAGATATCGGCACTAGTAGCTAGCGGTATAGCAACGAAGATAAAGATGAAGTTGCCGAGAATGGGTTGTTTTCATAGGTAATGGACCAGGTTGTTTGGGTCATGGAAGAAGTGAAATCTGTCTTGGGTTGAAAACTCAGATTAGCTGAGTTGGAGCTTATTGTGCTTTTTAACTGCCGCGACAATCTTTAATTGGTCCACATCCTCTACTTTGCTTTAATTACATATTCCAGTGTGCACACTGTTTGCTCCCTAAACATTTTCTGTCAGTGAGTTAATGGTGAGAATTAAATTGAGTGTAAATTGAAAATAACATGAATTAAATTAACTAATACTAAAATTTAGGGACCAAATTGGCATGGACTCCAAAATATAGAAACTGTTTTCGCCTTTATTATAAAAAATAAAAAATAAAAAAAAAACCTTTCCCAATTATTAGAGTAAGCTGTACGAGTCTTGAGAGACTTTTAGTACGAGTCTTGAGAGACTTTAACCAAGCCAATGCAATCAATACACCTCTTCTATATCAAAGGGTTGGAATCAAGTGGTAAGTGGTAACCACTAACTACTCATTCTGTATAATTAAAAAAAAAAATTTTGATACAAAAAATTTTCAATTTATGTATTAGTATTTGATGTAGGTAAGATTTGTATATCAAATCTCTTGTTTGAGAAGAACAATAGACTTTACCAATTAAATAACTGTAATTCACAAGCCCACAACCACTTTTTATACTTGTTTTACATTCAAATGTGTGTGTACATACATACATACATACATACATATATACATATATATTACGTTCAAATAACCATCATTATAAAGGGTGAGTTTGGTTCAGCTTTTTGTAAAAGTGCATAATGAAAAAATGGAGTTTTCAAAAAGTGCATAATGAAAAAGTATATTTTCAAAAAGCTGAGTATTTGGTAAAAGCTATTAAAAAGTTCTTTTTGAAAAAACTGAGTGTTTGGCTAGCACTTATAAAAGTGGCAGTTTGAGGGATAAATTACCAAAAAGGACACTGTACATATAAGGGAGTTTATTTCACACTTAAATCAATATTGTGAAATTATTTTTTCTCACCAATATTAGCTAATAATAACCTGTCACTTAAGATTTATTGTGAAAGTATTGTGAAAATATTGTGATAATTGATACTGATTTTAATTTGAACGTATTATTACAATTATTTTTTTTCTCTTTCTAAAAAAATTATTTTTTTCTCACCAATATTAGCTAATAATAACTTACCACTTAAGATTTATTGTGAAAGTATTGTGAAAATATTGTGATAAAAATTGACACTGATTTTAATTTGAGCGTACTATTAAAATTATTTTTTTTTCTTTCTTAAAAAATTATTTTTTTCTCTCCAATATTAAAATTTATTGTGATGTGATAGCATTTCCTTCTCTCTCTTTTTTTTTTCATTTTTCTTTCCCTCTTTTTTTTCTCCTCCACACACGTACTGCACCACATCTTTTTTCCTTTTTTTTCCCACTCTTTTTTTCTCCTCCACCCACGTATTACTCTTTTCCTTTTTTCCTTTTTTCCCCTCTTTTTCCCAGCCATTTCCTCCAGCCACTTTGTCCATACTCAAGAACATTCCATAGAGCTCTCCTTTTTTTTTCTTTTCTTTTTTCCTACAAGAACTTATCCGTCCACAGAGCTACCGCAAGAAACCATTGTGTGGGATGGCCAATTACTCAGCCATCGTCAAGAACCCATCCGTCCACAGAACTCCATTTGAAAGATTTTGGTATATTCAGATGTTTTTTTGTTTTGCATTTTGAGGAATCCTAATTTGCAAGGGATTGATTTCTATTTTTTTTTCCTTAGCTGATTTGGGAATTTGTTATAAATTTTTGTGTGTTTGGATTTGGATATTTGTTATTATTATTTTTTTCCTTAGCTGATTTGGGAATTTGTTATAAATTTTTTTGTGTTTGGATTTGAAAATTTGTTATTATTAATTTTTTCCTTAGCTGAGAGGCGTTAGTGAGCTTCAGGGTTTTAGGGCAGAGCAGAGAGATGAGATGAGAGGAATGAGGGACAACGTGAGAACTGATGATTTATCAAGGGTAATTTGGTAATTTTTGAAAGAGCCCAACAGATAGCTTCAGAACACGCATGGACTTTTTGTTTATGGACCTCCAAAGCTCCATAATTGGCTTGCGCGTTTCTTCACAAATATAAAATGCAACTTTTTCCAAAAAGTTGTGTTTTGTGCTTAACCAAACGCACATAAAGGGCTGGCTTTTTGAAAAAGTGACTTTTTGAGCTCAAAACGTTGAAACAAACGGGCACAAAGCCATTGAAAGTTTGAAACACGCCTTTGCCCGAGAATCTTAGAGTTGATTGTCAGTTTGTCTATTCTTTTATTTTTTTTATTAACTTAAAAAAAATCAACAAATGTTAATGGTTAATTAATGCTAGCCTCACAAGGTATGTTCAAATAGACCATTTAACATATAGAGAGGTTAACCTCAAGAAAAAAAAAAAATGTAGAGAGCTATGCAATATCATTGTTCAAATATAGCCTTCCACAATCATATGCTTGATTTATATTGTACATATCCTTATGATGTGTACATTTTAAGTATCTATTAATAACACAAAAGTTCCCATAAAAAAAGTAATACACTTTGTATTTTAAAAATAGATTCATGGCAAATGCTGCTCAAAGCAATTAAAATGGGATTGCAAACTGTGCGGACTGTAATCTAAAGTAGGCTTGATATCTCGGCCTGCTATCCCAAAACCGGCCCGGCCCACATCAGCAGTAAACTGAACACGTCTGAGGTCACAGTTGAACACCCGTCTAGCTGAGGGTGAAAGGTAGTGCCTTGGGAGACTCCACTTGCCAAACACACCTTGTCGTCTGGTACAAGTTCTAAGAAGGTCATTTCAGAAGCATGCGGTGGGTTTCATTAAGACTAGAATATGGGGACGAGAGGGACCTACCTGTTTGGGGAAGACCACCCCCTATCATGATGAACCCACTAACAAAAGCTAATAAAAGGGGAAAGAGGGAGACTGAGAGAGTGGTTGGAAGAATTGGGAAAAACATAGAGAGAGAAAGAGGAAGAGAGAATCATGAGTGTGGTAAGGAAAGACTTTTCGGGGAAGGTAGCTTAGTTCAGCTACCAGATCAAAGGCTTGCTAGCCCAGCCTAAGTCTTGATTGGGTCAAAGCAAAGAGAGCTTAGTAATTATAACTTAATTTTGTATATTTATATCATTATTAGAAAGCATTATCATACTTATTTTGAGTTAATTCATGCATTTTACAATTAGTTTTGGAATAATGCTGAATAATCAATTATGTGCTTAATTGAATTTTAATTTGTGAATTTTTTTTGAGGGATGATGAAATTAAATAAGTGGATTTGTGCAAAGAAGAAATCTAATGGATTTTACTTTTACAAGGGCCATGATGAAGTCAAAGAAGGCCAACCCAATTAAATTCAAGTCCTATTGGAGCAAGGAATTAGAGGAAATTTGTACCAAATCTAAGTCCAATTCGGATTAGGATTCTAGCCTGCACATCAGTCAGTAGTTAGAGCATAACTTTCGGTTCAAATGTCCAATTGAGATGATTCAAGTTGGGATGGAAAGCTAACTTAAAGGGCTACAATTTTGTAGTTTACTAGAAGTAAGAATTCTGAAGATAAATAGGCCAAAAATGTCGGTAAGTGAAGCCTAAAAACCTGATATTTTCTCCAAACGGGAATTCAACTTGTAATATGATTCGTTGACCTATTTAAAGGCTCTTTGGGGAAAAATTCAAAGGAGAGCTGCCGTAAAACATAATTTAGGTTTTCTTGAAGTTTCTTTACAGTTTTTAGAGTTTTATTTGTGTTATGGCTTGCTAGAAGCCTTGCTAAGGCAAGAGGTGAAACTCAATCATTTATTGGTATGTTCTTAACAATTATTTATTAGTTTTAATGCTTCTGTTTTTATATTTTTGATTGTTTTTCTCATCTAGAAAAGTGTTTAGTTTTGTATAATTCTTTGATTTATCGTAGACTCTGGGCACGTTAAATGCTTAGTATTCCCTGCTAATTAATTCACTAGTATTCATCCAACTAAGATCATCATTCGTATGAATTTTAGTTGAGCTATAAAATAAATATTGTTAAGACTACCAATATATGTGTTGTGTGTGGATCCCTAAACCTTAGCGTCTTAATATATTGTTATTTTCTCTCAATTTAAATTACTTTTACTAAACCATCAAAAATATCTTCAATTAAACTTTATTATTTAGTTTACTTCTCTCGTGGTTTGCTAATCAATTCCCCCTTTCCCTGTGGCTTCAACATCGGACTTATCGAGTTATTTCTTTGCGATAACATCGGACTTATCGAGTTATTTCTTCGCGATAATCTTGCACTTGGGAGCATTATTTAAGTTACAACAAATTTTTGGCGCTGTTGCCGGGGATTAGGCAATTAGAGAAGCATTCCACTTCATTTGGAGAGGTTTTTGGCATTAAATTTATTCACATATTTGGTAATATCTCTCTAACTCTTTTTTAAAGGTTAGAGAGATATTACCAAATATGTGAAGAAATTTGTTAATATCTCTTGATTTGGTAATATCTCTCTAACTTCAACCTAATATCTCTCTAACTCTTGTTAAAGGTATTTGTCTTCTTTTCTTTTCTTTTTTTCTTTTTCTTTCTTGCTTTACTTTTGCATGCGTGTTTGGTGTCGTGATAGTGTTAATCACTTGGTTAGAATTGAGTCTAATAATTTGTTTGGCAATTTATCTGATTCTTTCACACATTCTCACACACTTGATATCATGGCGGACTTAGAGAGTAATCATGGTGATGAGAATAATTTAAATAATGAAAACTTCCATGCTCACCAATCCATTAGAGCTCTCAGGTATTATTTGCAACCTACTAGGAGTAGTGCACCATCATGCATCATTTTTAAAACTAAAGCAAATAATTTTAATTTTAAGTCCAATATGATTTCATTACTTCCTAAATTTCATGGCTTAGATACTGAAAATCCTTACCTACACTTTAAGGAATTTGAGGAGGTATGTTCTACCTTCTATGACCAATCATATCATGAAGAGACCATTAGATTGCAGTTGTTTCCTTTTTCTCTTAAAGACAAGGCAAAAACTTGGCTTAATTCTTTGAGACCTAGGTCAATTGGTACCTGGCAAGAATTGCAAACTAAGTTTTTAAAGATTTTTTTTTTCCAATTCATAGGACTAATGCACTTAAAAGACTAATAATGAATTTTTCACAAAAAGATAATGAGACATTTTATCAATGTTGGGAAAGATTTAAAGATTTGCTTAATGCTTGTCCACATCATGGCTATGAAACTTGGTGTGTAATTAGTTTTTTCTATGAAAGTTTAACTCCAAAGATGTGCCAATTTGTAGAGATGATGTGCAATTGAGAGTTTTTGAATAAAGATCCTGACAAAGCTTTTGTTTATTTTGATCTCTTAGCTAAGAATGCCCAATCTTAGGATACTACTGATACCTCAGATAGGTCTAAAGCATCCATCAATCCCTCTAGGGGTGGTAAGTACCAACTTAGGGAAGATGATGACCTTAGTGCTGGGGTGGCTAGTCTAACTAGGAAGCTTGAAGCCATGGAATTAAGGAAGGTCAATGGAATCAATATTGTGCCTAAAATTGATGAAGTTTGTAAAATTTGTGAGACAATGGAACACCCTACCAATGAATGCCCTACAATTCTAGCTTTTAAAGAGGTGTTGCATGATCAAGAGTAAAGTCATGTTCTCAATCTTTACACAGTTCAAGAGTTTATTAGCATCAAATAACTTTAGCAGCAAATTCTTCTTTTCTTGTTCAAGAATGTTTATCTTTTTCAACCATGACTCAACACTAATAGCATCTTTAGCTGCTATCTTGCAAAGCTTGTTGTAAGCTTCTTGCAAAGCTTGTTGTAAATTTCTTGCAAATCTGTATTTTCAGAGTGTTCCCCATTAGAAGGGTTCTCATCAGCAGTCTCAATTTCACTTACCATGGCAGTAGCAATGAAAGCTATGAAGTTTCATTATTGATCACTTTCATACTCATGATCAGAAACTTCCTCATTACTCAGAGTTACAGCCATAACTTTACCTTTTGATCTTAAGAAAGTTGGACACTCAAATTTTAGATGACTATAACCTAGACAACCATAACATTGTTGTCCTAAAGAACTATTTGAAGATTGACCTACTTTATCTTTTGATTTTCAACATTTTTGTTTTTGGTAGTGTCATTCTTCTTCACATTCTTAATATCAACATTGTTTCTATTTCTTGCCCTCCTATTATTATTTCTCAAAAAATTTCTAAAGTTCTTAGCAAGATAAGCAATCTTAGTAGATGAGAGTTCATCATCAAATCCACAATCATCAACAAATTTTAAAGCCATAGATTTGGATTTATTAGTTTTTGGTAAGTCAGATTCATAGGACTAAAGAGATATAGAATCAACATCTTTTCTTTCAATTATAGCAGTCAATTTAGGTCTAAAATCCTTAGTCAATGATCTAAGAATTTTCCTAACAATTTTTGGTTGATCATATACTTCACCCAAATTCAAAGCAGAATTGACAATATCATTCAACTTAGCATAGAATTCATCAAAAGATTCATCATCAGACATTCTAATACTATTAAAACTAGAGGTCAATTGCTACAATTTATTGATTTTTACTGCCTTAGTGCCTTCATGTACTGTTTGCAAGATGTTCCAAGTAGTGTAAGCAATCTCTATATTTGAGATCCTCTTAAATTCTTCCATGGAAACAACATCGAATATTGTATTCATAGCATTACTATTAAATTTTCCTTTAGGGCAGTAGTGCATTCACCAATAGCAGTGGTTGGTCTTTTCCAACCGTTCTCAACAAACAACCACACTCTCTCATCAATGGATTTCAAGAAGGCTTTCATCCTAACATTCAAATAAGCATAATTATTTCCATCAAAGTGTGGGGGGATCACAAGAGAGTGACTGTGTTCCATGAAAGTAGGGGTCAAGGATCAACTCTTGGTTAAGAAACCTATAAACAAGAGCTAACCTGCTCTAATACCACTTGTTTGTTTGTTTAGACCATTTAAACCAGATTCTTTAACATATTATATTAACCAAGAAATTACTTAGATTAATTATTCTGATCTAGATTAAACACAAGTAAATCATAGCATGCAAATATACGGAAAAGTAAATAACACCATGATATGATGACCTAGGAAAAATGATGAAACTAACCATTTCAAGGTAAAAACCTAAAGAGAATTTGACCTAGCTATTCTCAAGATAAATTAAATCCACTATAAGAGAATTGAAGTTTTTACAATCGGATTTAACCCTAAATCTATTGCTATCTCATTTAGTAATTTACTGGCATGACCACGTGCAAGCTCCGAATCCACAGACTTCTTCTCTTCTTGGATTTACAGCAACACAAGCCGTCTTGCTTGTGACTTTGAGAACCCACTCAAGGTTTCTAATCACCGTCAGTAATGATCTTGATGCAGCAACTATATTCTACCAATGCTTGATTGTAGTTTTGGCTCCGGTAGATTATAATGTAGTTGAAGGTACAAAACCTCTCAGATCTCACAAAGAGTAACACACAAGTCTTCCAAAAGTCTTCAAAACGTGGCTAGAGTTTCCCTTTTATATGTGGAGAGGTTTAGATGAAACCCTAAATATTTTCGCAGGCTTGGGCCCCTTTAAAAATTTTGCAGAAAAAAATAGACTTGCGATTTTCGATCGGTCGAGCCTAATTCTCTATTAGTTGAGAAAGGTAGAATCACACTCCCTTTTTCTGCAATTAACTGGACTTGAACTTTGAAACAACCACTTTTAAGCATTGCCTAAAAACCTAGATTATACATGTTTTGTTCTCGGTTTGCCAACACAATACAAATATGATTATAAATATTTAAATCTAAATCTATAGAACCTAACATTAAGTATTGAACACATTGTATAAAAAAATGTGTTATAACTAGGTTGATAAAATCTTAAATTCCTTAGAAAATATTTTATTACTAATACTGGTATTTTATTTAAGGTTTAAGAAATGAATTTTCTTTAACCAAAACCCTTAATTATAAGTGTAAACAAAAAAAAAAAAAAATCACGAAGTTTGAAAATCAAAAAATTGAAAAAGTGTCACAAATATATTTTTGTATTAATTAAGTAGTGAGTGCAATTCTTTGTTTTGACTCTTTTACAAAAAAAAGTGCTACGAGACTTTGGCTTGTCCTTCAAGTTCTTCAAGTTGAAATTCTTCGGTGCTTTAAAGGCAGAGTTTCTCTAGTGCTTTAATTTCTTGAAAACTTGGTCTTCATGTCCTCTATTTATAGTGGTTTCATAGAATAAGCTCTACTTTGAATTAATAGGCTCGAAAATATGTTGTAGACTCTAATTGGCCTAAATCTTGATTAGAGATAATTATCTCTATTTATCTATTTTGATAAAGATCATATTTTGGTAAAGATATACTCAACAAAGATAAATAATTATCTCTATTTTATTTATTTATTTTAATAAAGATAATTATCCATCAATTTTGAATAGAAAATTTATCTTTATCTTGTGGGCTAAATGACACGTGGAAAATTTTAATATGCCAATGTGATGCCAATTTGGATGACACATGTTATCATTTGATTAAATTAATTTAATGACATATTAATTTAGAATTTGTCACTAAATTTTGATGTGGCATTTAGAATTGGCTTAAAATTTTGCCTCCTACAATGAGTATATTAAAACTACTAAAGAATTTCATATATTATTTTCACAAAAATAGTGAAATTGAATGAGGCTTTTTATAAGATTTGAATAATTCATTTGTCTATTTATTTTTATGAGATACTGCAATTATTTATTAAATTTACATTTTAAGTTCCTTAGAAGACTAATGTATTTTTTAGGGGGGGGGGGTTAAATTTTTTTTGTGGAGAAAAAGCTATTGAAAAATTTAAATGTTTTTATTAAAATTTGTCAAGGTTGGGGGCCCATAGTCTCAACAATACATGGGAATTTATAATTAAGTTTTAAAATTATATGATTTTAATGTTTAAATAATATGAAATTATTTTCATCATTGCCTACAGAGTCACATTACATCAATGTGATCTTCCTATTTTGTACCATTATATGATTGTTAATCCACTCTCCTATTTACGATTTTACCATATTGTACTACAAGATTTATCGAAAAATTGGACTAATAATTTCTTCAATCAACATAACATCTTGTCCTGAACTTCATATCTTGTGGCTCATGGGCATTCTCTCCCATAGAATTGAACTTTGATTCAAATCTCCTCTCCGCTTAAAGTCAGCGAAGAAATAAAAACCTACCCCTCACCAACAACATAGAAGAGCACTGATAAGTATATCTAATTTACAGTTTGCCCAAGGGTTTTGAGTCTCAATTTTAGCTCCAAAGATCAAAATCAAGAACAATGAAAAAAGTTAGGTTTTACTGGTAAGCTTGTAGTTTAGATGTTCACAATTTGTCCATAAAGCAGAATACTAACACAATATTAGTTTGACAGTACATCAATAACGTAATATTGACACAATATAATGATGATAACACACAAAGTTTATTAATGCATAGTGATGATAAAGCACAATTTTATTAACCCCTTGTTGGCCTGATCTCGATCCCTTCAACAATGAGGCCAGACTTGCCCCAAAGAACTTTTACCTCCTTAAGTCCAAACTGCAGTTCATCAACTTCTCCTCCCTCATTAAAAAACTGACCCAACTCAATCTCTAGCCACCCATCATTTCTCTGTTTGGGATGTGAAGTGTGCTGCTGCTGCGGTAGTACAACCTGGTCTTCCTGGCCTGGCTCCACGATAGGCAGGTCCAAACTAACAGTCTGTTCATAAACTTCACCTGCTCCAGTAGTTCCAATTGAAGCCGTTGGATGAGGGTCATTAAACCCATAGGCTTCCTCCGTCAACTTGTACACAAGGTACGCAGCATAGTTTGTTTTCGGAGATAGTATGGAAACACTCATCTTACCATTGATGTCAAACCAACACACAGAATGAAGTTCAGCTACCTCTGGGAACCTGTTTGTTACATGTACATAATTAAGAAAAATGAAAAGCCTAAAATTAAAAAAGGAGTACTAAAATAGAGTAGGAACAGACATGGAATTATGTAGAGACCTGGATTCAGGTAGAGAAACCCATCTCCAATAGTGAGGATTGTCACCCCATGCAATGGTCAGCTCCCTTGCAGGAATAAGGTAACATTTCTTACCACTCAATTTGTCCAAGAAAAAGCTCTGCTAGAAAGAAGCACATATATAGTCATATTCGCGCGGCATCGTGCTACTATCAATGAAATCTTTCATAATTTGATCTCAAAAATAGCAGGTCCTTTTTCTGTGTTTTTTGTTATTGATTCTGCTATTCTATTCGCTGATGGTGCTAAAAGTTAATTCATGCACGATCACATAACTAATTTAAACCAAACACAATTTCAAGAGTCCATAGTTAAACCAACCTACCCAATCTTGCTGCTTGCTTCCATGTGGATCAGACTTACCAGGTTATTAATTTTCGAAACTGTTGGCCATGTGAAGATTAACTATTGAGTTTCACGGAGGCTAGCATAGCATACAATAAGTATGTGAACCAAAGCCTCACACAAAACTGGAGAAAAATATAGAAAGCTCAAAAGCTAACTTGATAGTTTGTAAACATTTTGTAATGAAATTTGTTGTAGTTTTAGCATTACCCTCATGATTTGATCAAGAACTAACCATATCACATGTTCAATGTTAGTGTGTGGTTGTTAGAGATTGTATTCTAATGAGAAGGAGGGAAATCAGTTAGTGACAGTGGTAGTTATTGACAGCTGTGAGTTGGTTGTGACAGTGGTTACTGTGTTAATCAGTTAGAATAGGGGATTAGGGAATTGCTGAGTGATGTATAAAGAGGGCATTACTGATTGAATCAAGATTAAGCAATAAGAATGTTCTAAATTCAGTTCCAATTCTTTTCTTCTTTCTCTCTCTCCCTCTCTCTCTCTTTCTCTCTTGGAGGACCAGCTGACCTCGAATATAGCTAGATACGTACATTTCTTGATTTCCACACTTAACAGTGGTTGTGATGGGTATAAGGTTATAACTCTTGGTGTTGATATGTATAATTATACAAATTGTGTCTATTCCAAAGGAGTGCAAGCTGTTCTATAAGTATCACATGATTCACAAACACATTAATGCACAAGATGGACGATTGTGATCTCTGCCATCCACAATTAGGACCAGCATTCAAGAACTGGCCCTTTATTTCTTACTAGGCTTATTTTTCATTCAACAAATTCAGAAACAGAATTTAAGAGTTCTAGAAGTGGAAAATTGTCCCTTTAAAATTTTTGAAATTGAGAGGGCGTTTGGATTGCACTTATTCCTGCGTCTGCGTTTTCAGTTTTTTTTTTTTTTTTTTCCTCCAGCCGCAAGTGTTGACCCAATCTTCTGTGAACAGTGCATTCGTGCACTGTTCACGGACCCACAAATTTCACTTTTCAGCAACTTTTTCATTAAAAATGGGTCCCGCGGTACTATTCACACATTTTAAAATTATTTTGCTACAGTGTTTTCAGTTTTCAGCAATAAGTTCTATCCAAACGGACCCTGAATTGACTTGTATATAACTTGCTGAAGCAAATAAAATAGTTATAGCAAATCAAAAAAAGATCAGTTATTAACTTAGAATTATTTATGGGATTGTTTGCTAATACTACCTTTTTATTGTCGTCGATTAATCTGGGATTATCGGAGAGACTGAGGTAGAGCTGTTTCTTAGAAGAGAAATTCAAGGAATCCGATGATGATTGAGCAATGATGGCCTGATAATCGGACGGCAAGAACCTCTCCCAGACGGCGTTGGACTCTGCAGCCGCGCGGAATATAGAAGAAACCGCACAAGCTCTGCAGGCATCCTTAGGAGTGGTCAACGCTACTATGTCCGATAAGCATCCCTCTGGTAACACTGAAATGTCCACAGCGCAGGCGCAGGGAGGACCGTTCCTTTCTCCTTCTCTCTCTTTTTCCATATCTCTCTCTCTCTCTCTCTCTCTCTCATACAACTACAATCCACCTTTTTTTTTTTTTTGGCTTTAATTGCTTATTGCTTAATGATTAAGGTAACGTCCGGATAAAAATTATTGCGTCCACTGTATGGACAAGACGAGTTTTTTTTTTTTTTCCTCTCCACGCGTTTCAGCAAGGGGACGAAGTTATTTTTCATACTGTAAACAGTATATTTATTGTACTGTAAACAGTCTATTTTTCATTAAAAATGAGTTCTACGGTACCATTCACACATTTAAAAATTAACCATATTTTTAGTTTTTAGTTTTTAGTTTTCATTTTGTCTAAAAGTGTCAAATGGGTGGGTTTGGGGTGGGCATAATTGAGTTGGGTATATAGCCTCATATAAATGATCTTGGCCCTCCAGTTGTCGGTCGCCCAGGCTACCATTTGAGTGCTTGTCCCATCAGACACCTTCTTAAACCCCTTGTGAGTTGTGGCAATCAAGATAGCACTGTTCAAGGGTCTTCTCTACATAAATGCAGTTAAGAGGTTTGGTGGGAAGTATTAAATGTGGTAGCAGTCATCATCCCTTTAGTCAGGGCTGACCCATTTCCCTGAAGTTCCTTCTCTTCAGTGTGATCTCCTCTGGTAACGTGCCACTGAAATGGTCTAACCGTCCGAGAGTGTGATCTCCTCGAAACTACAGTGACCTCCTCAGCCTCAGGTATAACACATGGTTTGATCTCTTTATTAAATTTCTGTACCCTACAATTTTCATCATTGCCTACAAAGTCACAGTACATCAATGTGATTCTCCTATTTTGTACCATTATATGATTGTTAATCCACTCTCCTATTAACGATTGTACCATATTGTACTACAAGATTTGTCGAAAAATTGGACTAATAGTTTCTTCAATCAACATAACATCTTGTCCTGAACTTCGTTAACTTGTAGCTCATGGGCATTCCCGATTTCTCCCATAGAATTGAACTTCGATTCAAATTCTCTCTCCGCTTAAAGTCAGCGAAGAAAAAAAAAAAAAAAAAAAAAAAAAAAAAAAATACCCCCACTAACATAGAAGAGCACTAATATCTAATTTACAGTTAGCCCAAGGGTTTTGAGTCTCAATTTTAGCTCCAAAGATCAAAATCAAGAACAATTAAAAAACTTTGGTTTTACTGGTAAGCTTGTAATTTAGATGTTCACAATATGTCCATAAAGCAGAATACTATCACAATATTAGTTTGACAGTACATTAATAACGTAATATTGACACAATATAATGCTGACAACACAAAGTTTATTAATGGTACATAGTGATGATAAAGCACAAATTTTATTAACCCCTTGTTGGCCTGATCTCGATCCCTTCAACAATAAGGCCAGACTTACACCTAAGAACTTCTACCTCCTCAAGTCCAGACTGCAGTTCATCAACTTCTCCCCCCTCATTAAAAAACCGACCCAGCTTAATCTCTAGCCATCCATCATTTCTCTGTTTGGGACGTGAAGTGTGCTGCTGCTGCTGCTGCTGCTGCGGTAGTACAACCTGGTCTTCCTGGCCTGGCTCCACAATAGGCAGGTCCAAACTAACAGTCTGTTCATAAACTTCACCTGCTCCAGTAGTTCCAATTGAAGCCGTTGGAGGAGGGTCATTAAACCCATAGGCTTCCTCCGTCAACTTGTACACAAGGTAAGCAGCATAGTTTGTTTTTGGAGACAGCATGGAAGTACTCATCTTGCCATTGATGTCAAACCAAAACACATAATTAAGTGCAGCTACTCTGGGAACCTATTTGGTTTTTATAATGTACAGAATTAAGATCTAAATGAAAAGCCTAAAATTAAAAAAAGGAGTACTAAAATAGAGTAGGAACAGACCTGGAATTATGTAGAGACTTGGATTCAGGTAGAGAAACCCATCTTCAATACCGAGGATCATTACCCCATGCAATGGTGAGCTCCCTTGCAGGAAGATGGTAACATTTCTTACCACTCAATTTGTCCAAGAAAAAGCTCTGCTAGAAAGAAAGAAAATGAGCACAGATATGGTTACATTCAACATGGTGCTACTATCACTGGCCAGAAGCATACATTCAACAAAATCTTTCATAATTTGATCTCAGAGATAGCAAGTCTGTTTTCTGTGTTTTTTGTTTTTGATTCTGTTATTCTATTTACTGATGGTGCTATAACTTAATTCATGCATGATCAAAAAACAAATTTAAACCAAACACAATTTCGAGAGTCCATAGTGAAACCAACCCACCAAATCTTACTGCTTACATGTAGAGGTAATTTGCAGGCTAGCATTAGTGAAGGAAAGAAATCATAAGTTGAAATACGTTTGAAACAATATTGCTAACTAGCATCTCGAGTTTATAGGCTCAATTTCCATCTAGAAATCAAGCTCAAATACTTGATTTCCACTTGCTGATTTGGAAGTATAATGCCACTTGGATCTCGAGTCTTATAGACTCAATATCTATGTGGTAAAAGTGGCTCCATCCACGTGGAAAATTTTTCCACATCCCTGTATGACAAAGTCCTGAACTTGAGTATTAGTAGCTTGAGTTTTGCATTGATCTCGAGTTTTAAACTCTCGAGATGCCAGTTTCCTGGATAGTTTTGAAATGTGACAACTCACGAAATTGTTAGAAATTTAAGATTAATTGGAAAAAAAATTCCTTCCATGTGGATCAGACTTACCAGGTTATTAATTTTCAAAGTTGTTAGCCATGTGAAGATTATCTATTGAGTTTAAGGGGGGCTAGCATAGCATACAACAAGTATGTGAACCAAAGCCTCACAGTCATACAAAATTGGAGAAAAAACTAGAAAGCTCAGAAGCTAAATTGACGGGCATATTATGCCACTGTCAGTTTGTTAACATTCTGTAATTAAATTTGTGGTAGTTTAGCATTACTATTATGATGATTTGATCAAGAACTAACCACAACATATGTTCAATGTTGGTGTAGAAAGACAGGTATTTGGGTATAAGCTGTTTACACAGGTTTGTGTCCCAAGGAATGCAAGCTTGTCCATAAATTTCACATACCCATTAATGCACAAGTCGGACGTTTGTGATCTCTGCCATACACAATTAGGACCAACATTCAAGAACTGACCCTTTATTTCTTACTTTGCTTATTTTCATTCAACGAATTCAGAAACAGAATTAAGACTTCTACAAGTGGAAAATTGTTTGAAACTGAATTGACCCTAGTATATAACTTACTGAAGCAAACCAAATAGTTATAGCATATCATATCAAACATTTAAGTAGTTGTTATTAACTCCGTACCTTTTTAGCGTCATCGATTAGAATGGGATTATCGAAGAGACTGAGGTAGAGCCGTTTCTTAGAAGAGAAATTCAAGGAATCCGATGATGATGATTGAGCAATGATGGCCTGATAATCGGAAGGCAAGAACTTTTCCCAGACATCGTTGGATTCTGCAGCCGAACGGAATATAGAAGAAACCGCACAAGCTCTGCACGCATCCTTAGGAGTGGTCAGTGCTACTATGTCTGATATGCATTCCTCCGGTGATACTGAAATGCCCTCACCGCAGGGCAGTGGCAGGGGCAAAATTCAAAAACGATATTAAAAGTAAAATTTATCCATAAAAAATATTAATCAATAATAATAACAAAATAAATAAATAATTGTAAGCAAATATGAATATATTTCATATTATTAAAATAAATTAACAAAAACAACCAATTCATAGCTACTAAAAAATTTATAAATTGATGGAGTAAAAATATAATTAGTGTTACTTAAAAGATATAATGAATAAATGTTTGAAATTATTTTTTTTGATTGGTGACATGCCAATTTGTAAGACATAAATAGTAAAATTTGTAATATCTCTAGTATCATTCAAAGATAAAATGCTGTGAAAAGTATCATAAATAGTAAAAATAGTGTAAATAATGAAATAAAAAAAATAGTGAAATAGGTGATTTGGTCACTTTCAAGTCTCAACAAGTAGATTTTTTTTTTCCTCCATGTGACTACTGATACAAAAAAAAAAAAAAAAAATTTAGTAGTCAGGGGGCAGGTGCCCCCCTCGCCCCCCTCTGGCTCTGCCAGTGCCGCAGGGAGGACCACTCTTTTCTCTTTTCTCTTTTTCCATCATTTTCTTTTCACCTCTCTCCCTGTCTCACATTCATATACATGCCACTGTTTTTTGGGCTTTATTTGCTTATTGCTTAAGCTCCGTTTGCTTTTTTTTTTTAACCAGCGTGTTATGCACTGTTCATTGGTCAGGAACCTGTATTTAGGCCAGTAAACAGTGCTGAACAGTAATAAACAGAAAAAAATTATTTTTTTATTGTTTTTAATTTTCAGCAAAATAAGTGATATTTAAACGCACACTGGCTAAGTTTTTTTTTTTTTTTTTTTTTTTTCCAATGGTCATAGATAGGTTTGACTATTTTTCTTTTATTTTATTATTATTATTTTTTTAAGACTCGGGTAGGTTTCATTTTGAATGTTCTAGGGTGCTTCGATTTTGTTGAGGGTGTATTATAAAATTTTAGGATAATAACACTCCCCTCCACTCCCTTGAGATTAAGAGAATTCAAACTTAAAAGGAAAAAAAATATTTTCCTCTTATTGACATTGGATTGGTCAAATTTTGTTATAATATTAAAAAAAAAAATTGTATACTAATTGTGGGGAGTAAAAGGACCCAAGTGGGCATGTGGGCCTTTGGGCTCTAGCAAGGAGGGCCGATCTATTCATAAGTTAGGAATTTGTTAGTACTATGAATCGGCCCATATGCCGAGGGTCCGAGGATACAGCCGAGGGTGAGTTCCTTCTCGGACCGTTCCAAGAGAATTCGGAGATTCACTACAAAGGTCAAGGCAGAATTCTGGAAAGACTGTTGGTTAAAAGGGGGAGACCCTGAACCTTCTAGATGCACCAATGTTAAAGAAAATATCAAGAGTAAAGGCTGCCACCTCCGCATTAAAGACTCTGCACCTACCTCCCTGGCCGCATTAATGGGGAAGTGACCCCTGAACAGTAGGGCTGAAACTTCTAGTCACTGTCCAAAAGGCATCAGGGAAGGAAGTATTTAAGGGGGGTGAAGGCCAAAGAGAGGGGGAGTCTGTAACTAAGAAAGAAATTAAGAATTGTAATCTTTAAGTAAGAAAGAGAAATAGTAAAGAAATAGTCATCGGCTCAAGTCCGAGGAGACCCATTTGCAATTATCATTCATTATTTACAAGTTTTTGCGTATAAAAGCCTGTTATCAAGTTCTTAGTACCTTTAATCTAGATTTCAAACCCACACTCTACAAATTTCATTGTTTAAGGCTTATTGGGCCTGAGCCCATAACCTTCTTTGGGTCCAGGTGCAATTGTGTACTTACAATTGGCGCCGTCTGTGGGAATCTAGTCTAAAAGGAGTTGGGATACTATGGCAGGCCTAGGCTCACACCATGCAGAGTCTCAAGGATCACAACCGGAGGACCTTTTCGAGCGTCTTGAGCGTCAAAGGGATCGTGAGGGAAGTGTCCATATAGAATACCTTAGGGCTAGCCATACTCATGGCGGGGGTAGCACCACCCACGAGGATGGTGCTAAAGCCATGCAAAAAGAGATTAATCATTTGAAAAGAAAACTGCGCCGCGCCAGACGTAAGCATTCACCGTCCTCATCTAATCCTTCTTCATTGGAGGTTCGGGAAGGTAGTTACAACTCGAGGTCATGCTCACCCCCCAGCGCAATGTCCCCTTGTGAGGAGGACGACCCGCCAGCTCGCAGACACAAGAAACTCCCTTCTAGGGGCTTGGAAAATGATGCTATGAGTCGGGCGTTGCACCAACTCTCCAAATCTCCATTTTCACGGAGGATTGAGAAAGGGAGGCTTCCCAGGAGGTTTACCCAGCCCACCTTTACCATCTACAATGGTCGAACTGATCCGGTGGAGCACGTGAGTCACTTTAACCAGAGGATTGCGGTGCACTCTCATAACGAGACCCTGATGTGTAAAGTTTTCCCCTCTAGCTTGGGACCTATTGCTATGAGGTGGTTCAATGGCCTTAAATCAGGGTCTGTAGGTTCGTTTGGGGAGCTTACTAGAGCATTCGCTTTGCGGTTTATTACGTGTACCAAAGTGCCTCGGCCGTTGGACTCGCTGTTATCCATGACCATGAGGGAAGAGGAGACGTTGAAAGCATACTCCGACCGGTACTGGGAGATGTTTAACGAAATAAATGGTGATTTTGATGAGGTGGTGCTCAATACCTTTAAGGTAGGTCTTCCTACTGATCATGATTTGAGGAATTCCTTGACCAAAAAGCCTGTCTGCAGCGTACGTCGCCTCATGGATCGTATTGATGAATACAAAAGGGTAGAGGAAGACCAGCAGCAAGGAAAGGGTAAGGAGAAGGTTATCCCGCAGGAGAGAAGGGATTTCAGGTCGGACAGATACCACAATAATAAGCCGAGGATAGATTACAATAGTCAATCCAGCTCGGCTGCACCTCAGGCCGGGAACACTGTGTTCCGAGAACCAGTACACCAGTTGCTGGAGAAAGTTCGTAAGGAGCCCTTCTTCAGGTGGCCTAGTAAGGTGGCAGGGGACCCCGCGAAGAGGAATCAGAACCTCTTTTGTCAGTACCATCAGGACGTGGGCCACACTACCGAGAATTGTCGGACCCTTTGGAACCACTTGAAGCAGCTTGTCAGTGAAGGAAAACTAAAGCAGCACCTGTGTCAACCTAGTGAGCAGGGCAGTCGATCCGGCTCAAACAATCAAAGGAATAATCCATCTCGGCCGGCATTGGGAACAATTAACGTTAGCTTTGCTGCACTTGGCAGGACCGGCTCAGGTCCCACTAGGGTAATGGCGGTTTCCTATTCTTAGGCCGAGGAGGCAGGCTGTAGGCCGAAGAGGTTGAAGATGACTTTACCCGTCTTGGGATTTTCAGAGGAGGATAAAGTTGGTACCATTCAACCCCATGACGATGCTCTTGTGGTCACTCTCAGGATAGGAAATTATGATGTGAAGAGGGTGATGATTGATCAGGGCAGTGGTGCGGATATCATGTACCCTGATTTATTTAAGGGTTTAAGGTTGAAGCTGGAAGATCTTACTCCTTATGACTCGCCACTCATAAGCTTTGAAGGAAGGGTTGTTGTGTCGAAGGGACAGATCCGTTTGCCCGTTCAAACCGGCTCAGAAACGGTTGAGGTAGATTTCATTGTGGTAAATGCGTACTCCCCATATACAGCCATCCTCGCTAGACCATGGCTGCACTCTCTAGGAGCCGTCTCCTCTACCTTGCACGTTAGGATTAAGTACCCCTCGGGGGAATATGTTGAAGAGATCCTCGGCAGCCAGTCGGTGGCCAGGCAATGCATATCGGCTGCAGTGTTGCACCAGACGGAAGTCGAATCTTCGGCTTTGATCACCAAAGACTTATAGCAATTAACAGCTCTGGATGCGCTCGATGTGATGACAGGGGAGAGGGCTCATTGTGAGGAGTTAGAGAGGTTTTTGATAGCCGTTGACCCAGAGAGGTTCTTCCAAGTCGGCATACGTTTGCCATACCAGGAAAAGGTGGAGCTGTTGGAATTTCTGAAAGACAATATTGATGTTTTCGCGTGGGACCCTTATGAGGCTCCCGGCGTAGACTCGAGCTTCATTTGTCATCATTTAAACTTCAACCCTGCCATTGTTCCGAGAAGGCAGCCACCTCGGCGTTCTTCTAAAGAACATTCCGAGGTCGTCAAGCAAGAGGTGCTCAAACTCAAGAGGGCTGGGGCTATTAAAGAAGTTTTCTACCCCGAATGGTTGGCGCATACGGTTGTGGTTAAAAAGAAGAATGGAACGTGGAGAGTATGTGTGGACTTCACAGATTTGAACAGGGCCTGCCCCAAGGATTCGTTCCCAATGCCGCGTATTGATCAACTGGTGGATGCCACTGTTGGACATCCTCGGATGAGTTTTTTGGACGCCTTCTAGGGTTACCATCAGATTCCCTTGGCGTTGGAGGATCAAGAGAAGACTGCTTTCATTACTCCAACGGGGAACTACCACTATAAGGTCATGCCATTTGGATTGAAAAATGCTGGGGCTACTTACCAAAGAATGGTGACCAGGATGTTCGAGCAGCAACTGGGGAAGACTATTGAAGTATATGTGGATGATATGGTGGTGAAGAGTAAAACAATACCTTCACACGTGAAAGATCTGGCCGACACCTTCCAGGTGCTAAGAAAGTACAAGCTGCGCCTTAACGCCTCAAAGTGCTCTTTTGGCGTGGGGTTTGGAAAGTTCCTGGGGTATATGATTACTCACAGAGGCATAGAGGTAAACCCAGAGCAGGTCAAGGCTATTTAGGATTTGCAGCCGCCTCGGAACTCGAAAGAAATCCAAAAATTGATCGAAATGATTGCCGCATTGAATAGGTTCATTTCTCGGTCAGCTGACCGATGCCGTCCTTTCTTCAAATTGTTGAATAAGTGGAAAGGGTTTCAATGGACCGAGGACTGCGTGTTAGCTTTCCAACAGCTTAAGCAATATCTTTCTCGGCCACCCATTTTTTCTCGCCCCGAGACGGACGAGGTCTTGTTTGCTTATCTGGCAGTGGCCGTCCACGCCGTCAGCCTGGTCCTTATTGTTAGGATTTGTGCCCTTAAATCCTATTGTATGATGCTATGTATGATATTATGTATGACATGATGTATGACTTAATATTGTGATTGATAAAGTTATTTTATTATTATCTAAAATAATGGTAACATGAATATGGGATATTATCATATAGTCCATGAGATGTATTGTATGTGATTTATGTGAAAAGTCATAGAAGATGTAAATCACAAGTTCTTTGTAAACTCAGAATTTATAGTTTGTAGTCGGTGATGAAATTGGGCATTTCATCTGCGAAGACTATAACGTGTCAACTAAGATGATTTGTCTTGATCATGGAAGTGGAGACTTTTAGTTGATATGTTGATATGTTTTAAGAGTTAAGACATATTGAACAGGACCGCTGTGAGATTTATTATTCTCCTAATGATTGTCAAATGAATAATAAATCTCACGACTTCTATTTGCATGAACTCTTAATCCTAAGAGAATAATGGACCTGATCATGAAGTGTAGGTTGCTTTGATATATCAGGAGTGAGATCTGAAGTGACGGTCAAAACCTCAGTATGTTGGGCAACCACATTTAGTGTTGATGGAACATATATTCTTAAGATGGAATTCATAGTCTCTTGATAGAGATATAAAATATTCCCTTGAGATAAGTTTAATGGGTTCAGTTATTCAGAGAGTTAGGCCTAACCATTTTAGTAAGAAATTACTAAAGTATATATTTATGAAATTGGATTTCATAAATATATAATGAATAACTTTAAAGAATTAAACCGGGTACTCAAGGATAAGATGTAGTAATTTACAAAGTGGCAGTCTACATTTATGACTTTGTGTTACTACGAATATTTTATGAAGGAGTTACGTGTATAATAAAGTTTTGGGATATAATTTATTAATAAGGCCTAGAGTGCAATTATATTTATATAGTGGTATTAAATATAATTAATGGTAACTTTGGACTTGTCAAGAGTTGACGGAAAAGCCCAAGGCCCATTGGAGCTAGTGTCTTATTGGTCCCTTTTGGTCCCACTCCAAGCCACACACTAAAACCCAATTGGAAAGGCCCAATAGGCCAACCCAATTAGATAATCAGTTAGTTATAAAGGGAGAAACATACAGAATTTTTATTAGAAGAGATTAGAAAAGAAAAAGAAACGGTGTGTGAGAGAGTGTGAGACACACTTTCATTCTCCCTTTGAAAAACTGATTGAGAGACCACACATCTTGGGCGTAAAGTGGAATTGGAGTGAAGATTAAAAGTGTTCCTAAGTGCTTCTAATCTTTATTTTGAATTTCTCCACACCAAGGTACGCTATTTTGTTCTTAAATTCTGAAATTTACATTGTGCACGTTATCAATCATGAATGAAATAGATCCTTGTTCGTTGCTTCCGCTGTGGGTTTTGCATGAGATGCAAAACCAGAATTTTTCCTTCACTTATAAGGGATGAAAGCGGGGTGCAAAGACCGGTCTATTATGTTAGTAAGTCTTTGAATGAGGCCGAGGTGCGCTATCTACTCTTGGAGAAAGCACTTCTGGCCATAGTTCATGCCACACGTAAGCTCCCTTATTATTTCCAGTCTCACATTGTAGTGGTTCTGACCCAGTTGCCTCTCAAGGCGGTGTTACGCAGCGCCGATTACTCTGGCAGGGTGGCAAAATGGGGAACCATTTTGGGAGCCTTTGACATTAAATACAGGCCTCGCACCTCGGTGAAGGGGCAGGTCCTCACTGACTTGGTGGCAGAGTTTACCGAACCATTGCTAGAAGAAACTTTGAAAGAGGCGCGCATGGATGAAAAGTCAGTTGGTGTGATTACAACCGCAGTACCTCCGACTTGAAAAGTGTATGTCGATGGGGCAGCTAATCAGAAAGGGTCTGGTGTTGGACTTGTCCTAATGTCCCCAGAAGCGATTGTCTTCGAAAAATCTTTGAGATTGGCGTTCTCGACTACTAATAATGAGGCCGAGTATGAAGCAGTCTTGGTGGGCATGGAGATGGTACATAGGATGGGTGGAAAGGAAATCCAGATGTTCTCGGACTCTCAGTTAGTGGTCGGCTAAGTCACGGGGACCATGGAGGCTAGAGACCCAAATATGCAGGAATATTTGGCCCAGGTCAAGCGTCAGCAAGCTGAATTTGACTCCTTCGTCTTAGCTCACATCTCTAGGAGTGGAAACACCCATGCAGACTCTTTGGCCACATTGGCAACGTCTTCGGCTCAAGATTTTCCCAGGATTATCCTCGTAGAGGATTTGCTAAAGCCAACTCTTACCCCCGTCAATGCGGCTCGCATCCATCTAATAAGGCCTGGACCTAGTTGGATTGATCCGGTCATATCTTTTTTTAGGAACGATATCCTTACTGAGGACAAGTCTGAAGCAGATAAGATACGTCGAAAGGCGCCATGTTTCTGGTTGTCCGAGGACCAGAAACTGTACAAACGATCCTTCTCAGGACCGTACTTGTTGTGTGTGCACACTGAATCAACGGAAGCACTTCTGGAGGAACTGCATGAGGGGATTTGTGGAAGCCACACTGGGGGAAGGTCCTTAGCCCATAGAGCCCTGACTCAGGGTTATTGGTGGCCCAATATGCAGAGAGAGGCTCAGGACTATGCTAGAAAATGTGATCAATGCTAGAGGTTCACCCCTAATATTCATTAACCTGGAGGAGTTCTTAACCCTCTCTCCAGTCCTTGGCCTTTTGCGTAGTGGGGATTGGACATAGTAGGGCCATTTCCGAAAGCTGCAGGAAACAAAAGATGGCTTCTCGTGGGGACAGACTATTTCACTAAATGGGTTGAGGCCGAGCCCTTAGCAAATATCAGAGACGTTGATTCCAAGAAATTTGTCTGGAAAAACATCGTCACTAGATTCGGTATACCACACGCCCTTATTTCAGACAATGGCGTTCAATTCGACAGCAAGACTTTTAGGAAATATTGTGGTGACATGGGCATCATAAATAGATACTCCACCCCAGCTTATCCTCAGGGAAATGGGCAAGCCGAGGCCGTTAACAAGGTCATAGTTAGTGGACTCAAGAAAAGGTTGGACGATGCGAAAGGCAGATGGGTAGAAGAACTCCCACATGTTCTGTGGATGTATCGGACTACACCGCGCAGGTCCACGAGAGAAACACCATTCTCTATGACTTATGGAGCCGAGGCGGTTATACCTCTGGAATCTGGTTTTCCCACCCTAAAGATGAGTTCTTTTAGCCCGGAGAATAACGATGGGCTCTTGGAGAAAGGTCTTGATTTACTTGAGGAACGACGCGAGGCAGCTATGGTCCAAATGACTTATTATCAACAGAAGCTAAAACGGGGATATGATGCCCACGTGAAGCTAAGGCCACTCGCGCCTGGAGATCTTGTACTAAGAAAAGTAGTGGGCACTTCTAAGAACCTAGCTTGGGGTAAGCTAGGACCAAACTGGGAAGGCCCCTATCGCATTGTTTCAGTAGCTGGCATAGGGTCATATCGGCTAGCTGACCTAGATGAAAGAATTGTACCACGCCCATGGAATGTAAATAACCTTAGAAGGTATTATTATTAATAAAATGTGCTTTTGTTAGTTAACATTTCAAAGTTATAAATATCTCAGGGGCTTACAGTTACTATTCTTAAGAGTCAAACAGAAACTTGGTTAAGTGTAGTCCTCAGACCACAAACCTCGTGAAAATTGATATCTTGTCATTTGTTAAACAGAAACTTAGTTATGCCGGGTCCTCGGACCTCCTACTTTGGGGAAATTAACATTTGAAGTTACTATTCTTAAGAGTCAAACAGAAACTTGGTTAAGTGTAGTCCTCGGACCACAAACCTCGTGGAAATTGATATCTTGTCATTTGTTAAACAGAACCTTAGTTATACCGGGTCCTCGGGCCTCCTACTTTGGGGAAATTGACATTTGAAGTTACTATTCTTAAGAGTCAAACAGAAACTTGGTTAAGTGTAGTCCTCGAACCACAAACCTCGTGGAAATTGATATTTGTCATTTGTTAAACAGAACCTTAGTTATGCCGGGTCCTCGGACCTCCTACTTTAGGAAAATTAACATTTGAAGTTACTATTCTTAAGAGTCAAACAGAAACTTGGTTAAGTGTAGTCCTCAGACCACAAACCTCGTGGAAATTGATATCTTGTCATTTGTTAAACAGAACCTTAGTTATGCCGGGTCCTCGGACCTCCTACTTTGGGAAAATTAACATTTGAAGTTACTATTCTTAAGAGTCAAACAGAAACTTGGTTAAGTGTAGTCCTCGGACCACAAACCTCGTGGAAATTGATATCTTGTCATCTGTTAAACAGAACCTTAGTTATGCCGGGTCCTCGGACCTCCTACTTTGGGGAAATTAACATTTGGAGTTACTATTCTTAAGAGTCAAACAGAAACTTGGTTAAGTATAGTCCTCGGACCACAAACCTTATCACTGTTCTTAATATCTTGTCACTGTTCTTATTCTTATCGCACGTTTTGTGGAAATCAGTATCTTACCATTCATTAATCTGGATCCTAAGTTCTATATCTTTAAGTGTTGAACAAATTTTTGCAAGGAATGGTCCTCTGACCTTACATCCTATTAAAAACAATACCTCAGATTATAAAGGTTTAACCGTCATGTGAGTTTTCTAACTAAGGCATTTTTTAATATCCAAACTAAGTTATATAGCTGTTTTGAAATTATAGTTGTTTGATTAGTGGAGTTAGACTTATTTATTCTGTTCTCCATTTAACTATTTGTTAGTGAGAACTTTCATGACAAGCACAAAAAGAATAAAGTAAAACAAATATAACACGAATGAAAATTGAATAAAACTGTTCTTCATTAATCATATACAACAGAAAAAAGAGGGAGGAATACAAAAGGTTCTATCCTAGGCCTTAAGCTTGTGCAGGGGGGTCTTGGAGGGAGCTGCTGCCAGCCTCGGTACTCTTCAGTTCCAGTTCAAAGGTGGACAAAACTTGCTTCCCTTTGTCTGTTGAAGGGACGAGGGGCTTCATGTCTTGAACTTGCTCCTTCTCGGCGCCATCACACTTGTCCTTCTCTTTATGGGAACCTTCAGGTTCTGTAGGATCAAGAACAAGTTCTTGCGTCATAGGAGGAAGGGCAGGAGAGGCTGCTACAGGAGGGTCTTCTATCTCCTGTATGTTTAGGGGAAGCCAGATGTTCTCGGGCTTCCTCAGCTCGGAAGCTGGAGGAACCCCTGCTGCATTCATCGCCTCTCCCCAGACCTGTTGACAGTACTCTCGGCACAATGCCGCGAAGGCCTCTGTTAACTATTCTTGCGTTCTAGTTACCCCCTCCTGATAGCTGGCCTTCTTCGCAGCCTCTAGTGCGTGCTTATGGCTGCGAGCCACCTCCTTCGTTTGCGTAAGCTCTTTCTCCAAGTCAGAGCGTACTCATTGGGCTTGAGAGAGCTCGTCATCCTTTTGGCGAAGGAGCTTACGCTGCCCCTCCACTTGGGTTTCCATCGTCTTCAAGCTGGCCTTGTCACCATCTCTCTCTCTTTTCAAGTCGGCCAGCTGTGACGTGATCTTCCCATTCTCTGCTAGGGCCTGGCTTAGGGACCTTTCTGCCTCTTGCCTTAGCTCTTGCTCCATCCCAGCGCGCTTCCGAGAATCCTCCACGAACTTCTCGGCCACGAAAACTTCTTGGATGGACTGCAAAAATGTTAGAAGGTTATACGGTAAAGTGTTTACAAATAAATATGAAGTACGAGTGCGAGGTTGAACTTACCAGAGCTAAACCCCTTTTTAATGAAAGGAACAGCTGAGGCTGACCCATCTTTTCCAAGGTTTTCATGTCCTTGGGCAGCAGAAGAGGACGCTCCAACACCTCGGCCAAATGGTGGGCGTGACCTTGTTGGACAGCTCTAATGCTGGAGTGGCAGGGGATTGGTGCGCCGTCCAGTCTCAAGTCAGGAGACCAGGTAGCTGGTGCTCGGCGCACCTCGGCCACGTCCCTGATCTCCCCACTTTCAACTGAGCGGGCGCGCCCTTTGCCCTTGTCCAGCTTCTGCTACTGGGCCGGCGGTGGCTGCTGTTTCAGCTTCTTTGGCTTCTCGCCACCAGCCCCCTCGGCATCCACTTTTATTTTCTTCTTAGAATCGTCGGTGGGAGGTTTGGGCTCGACTGGAGGAGGGGGTGGTGGCAAGGCAGGGGGAACTTGGGACCCCCCTCATTCCCTTATTGGCCACTCTCGCGCCTCTCGCGGTCATGAGGCCCTTAAGCTCGTCCATGTCTTCCTCAATGGAGCTGTCTTCTGGATGTGCTATCACTAGGCCCTCGATCCCAGAGATCTCGGCAGGCTCCTCGTCCTCGTCGGAAAGAACAACGAACGGGTTTCCACGAGGTCGTGGGGCGTCCTCGAGTTGAAATTGATCTATCTCCTCGTCCAATGTGTTCGAAGAAGACACCTGCTCCTCTGGGACGACAGTTGCTTGAGAGTGTGTAGCGAGAGGGATCGCAGCAATTGGTTGTGAGTACAGTATGGTGTGGGGGGTGTCAGGAAGGTCGTGGTCAGCCAGGAAATGCGGTCTAGCTACGTGAATCCTCCTACGCCGCTGGTCACCGGCAATAATGGCGTTCTCTATCTCCTGGAAGTCCGAGGATATCGGATTGTAGCCTAGTATCAGATGAGCCGCTCTAAGTTGTAAATCTTCGCTGACGAATACCTCGGAGCGTAGCACGCGGTTCAAATCTACAACGTTGCAGTGGCTTAAGCGTGGGCGCACGAGTTGCTTATCTGCAAAGAAAGACATCAAAATAAAAAAACATGGTCAGATTCGTAAAACATGTAATAAATTAAAGTTAGACGCTCAAGTAAATGCAAATGCACATTTCTAGATGTTAGAGGGAGTTATGTGGTGGGAAGTTAAATCCTAAGGTGTCACACCTGGATCCCCCCACTCAACTGGGCAGTGGGGGCCGTCGTGCCAGTTGCCAGAGACGATGAGATAGTCATCCTTCATGCCTTTATTGGATTTGGGCAGACAAGAGATTAACCTAACGACACTAGAACGGGATTTGATGTAATAACCTACCTTGGTAAGTTTATGGCACTCGTACATGAAAACAACATCGTGCCAGGTAAGGTTGAGACCCATTTGCTCATTTAGAGCGTCAACGCTACCTAAAACTCTAAAAACGTTTGGAGAGCACTGATCGGGACACAACCGGTGGTTGCGGAGGTACTCCCTGGTTACGGGTTTCATTGGGAGGGTTATCCCACCTTCTACGAAGGCGACCATTAGGATGATGACCTCTCCGGTTTTCCTAGAACCGGCCACGGCTTCCGCCGGGCAGTATTTTAAACCTACGTCGCTGGGAATATGATACTTGGCTCTAAAACCTTCCATCCTAGCGGCGGTATCAACTAGACACTTAAACTTTCCCATCAGAAAGGAACGAAAGGCTAAGGTCTAAGAGGGAAAACGGTTATAAGGGGAGCCGAGGACAGGGTCCGAGGAGAAAGGGTTAAGAAAAAAAGGAATAAGAACTTACAAATTTCAAGTTGTGCGAATTTCCACGGATTTCTGCAGACAAAAGGTGATTACTGATGTTTTGATGAGATTAGCCTCTGAAGAAATAAATGAAGGCGCAGGTTCCCGAAGCGTCACAACGTGCAAGAAACGGCCTCGAAATTGTATTTGTCCCGCCCAAATTTTCATGGAGTAACAAGGACCGTTGGATGCTCATCTCACCGTTCAACGTGGGGGACAAGGTGTAACTTACGGTAATAAATGCGCGCGTTTTTGAAAATAAAACCACCAAGTGGCACCCTTTGGAACGCGAAACGGTCTCCACACGTGCAATTATTTACAAAACGTGTAGGGAAAATTCTCGTTGGATCAAAACCCTATTTTTCTCCTCGGATGCTGAAAAGTAGAGTTTTGAGGGGCTATTATGGGGAGTAAAAGGACCCAAGTGGGCATGTGGGCCTTTGGGCTCTAGCAAGGAGGGCCGATCTGTTCATAAGCTAGGAATTTGTTAGTACTATGAATCGGCCCATATGCCGAGGGTCCGAGGATACAGCCGAGAGTGAGTTCCTCCTCGGACCGTTTCAAGAGAACTCGAAGATTCACTACAAAGGTCAAGGCAGAATTCTGGAAAGACTGTTGATTAAAAGGGGGAGACCATGAACCTTCTAGATGCACCAGTGTTAAAGAAAATATCAAGAGCAAAGGCTGCCACCTCCGCATTAAAGACTCTTCACCTACCTCCCTAGCCGCATTAATGGGGAAGTGACCCCTGAACAGTAGGGCTGAAACTTCTAGTCATTGTCCAAAAGGTATCAGGGAAGGAAGTATTTAAGGGGGGTGAAGGCCAAAGAGAGGGGGAGTCTGTAACTAAGAAAGAAATTAAGAATTGTAATCTTTAAGGAAGAAAGAGAAATAGTAATGAAATAGTCCTCGGCTCAAGTCCGAGGAGACCCATTTGCAATTATCATTTATTATTTACAAGTGTTTGCGTATAAAAACCTGTTATCAAGCAGTACCTTTAATCTAGATTTCAAACCCACACTCTACAAATTTCATTGTTTAAGGCTCATTGGGCCTGAGCCCATAACCTTCTTTGGGTCCAGGTGCAATTGTGTACTTACACTAATTTTACCTTTGTTTAAAGGCTAATTTCAAGAATTATCCTCAATTTTAAAATTAAATTTCATTGTATTAAAATTTTAATTAAAGTGTATTTTAAAATATTAAGTATAGATTTTGTTTTTGTTTTTGTTTTTTTGTTTTTTCTTTTTTCCACGGGTTATGGAGAGATTTGTGGTTGTAAGTGTTTCGGTGCTTAATAAATTTTGTATTTTTATTTTAAATTTATCAATTATTTTTTATTAATTGTGGTTAAACTTTTGTAAAGAGATTCTTATAGAAATTTAGAATATTTCATTACTTTTTGGACAAAGTTTAGCTACAAATTTGTTGTACCTTAAGGCTACAAAATTTGTTGTACCTTAAGGCTACAAACTCACTCAATAAAATAAATATTACAACATATTTTGAAAATCTAATTGTTGAATTGCATGTTCTTTACGCTTTTAATACACATGTTAAATTTTATGTCAATTGGATATTATTTACTATATAATCTATAAGCACATATTTTGTACATAATTTTAAATTACAAAAACTTGCAATTTAAAAAATTTATTGATGACATAGCTATTGATCTTTAATTTTCTTGAAATTTTGCAAGTATGAAGGATATAAGAAGAAGATGTAATCCAATGGTAAATTTGTCAAAAATAACTTCTAATAAAAAGATATTAAGTAAGTTTGTAGCCTAAGAGTACAACTAATTTTGTAGCCTAAGAGTACAACTAATTTTGTAACTAAACTTTGTCCTTACTTTTTTTTTTTTTTTTTTATAAGATAGAAATTCTACTCTAACCAAATCTAAGTGTATATATGTGTGAACCTCCCTCCTAGATACTTGAACTCTAGCTCTTGCTCCATACCTTCCACAAATATTTATACTTGTAAAGTGACCGTCGCACCAAGAGGAGTGTTAACTTTTTTTTCAAACCTCAAGGGAGGGATGTCTTTACCATTCAGGTTTGAGGTTGAATGTCATTCCCTCAAACCTCAAAGGAGGGGAGTGTAATTACTCCTAAAATTTATTTTAAGAATAATCTCACAATCACAAACTATTTTACAACATTTTTTATAGACTTTTGTTGTGGTCAATTTTTACTAGCTCTCATCTAGATCTACTAACTAACATCATCTTTTTTTGCTTACCAATAACTATTTACCACATCAACATTCTGAAGAAAAAAAAGTTCGTAACTAGAATTTTTCTTATTTCAATATAGGGATGTTCATGGGTTGGATTTCAACAAATTGCCCACCAATATGTCACTTGATCCAATTTGGCCAATTCTATAAGGTCTTATAAACCCAAACATACTGTTAATTAGTGGGATATGGATTTTCAATAGGCAAGCCTTCATATTTTCAATGGTTAGATTAGTTGAAGTTACTATCCTCCTTATCGTTAGTGGCACATCAGAGAGATACTGATAGATTTGGTAGAAATTTCACTAGATTCAGTGGAGATCTCATTAAATCGGTGAAGATCTCGTCAAATATAGTGAGATCTTTGTCGGATTTAGCAAGATCTGAACTGTGAAAAAAATGGTGGCAAGGCATACAAGGATGAACGACAATAAGAAATGGTGGGTTGGCTAGAGTCTTTTTTTTTTTTTTTAGAATCAACATGAAGTTGTTTTATTGAAATAAAGCTAAGAAGCATCATGAATTAAAAAAGGCAAAACCTCACGAGGAACATCTTCATAGCCAAACCTAAAGGTCCTCTACATCTAGCCTTTCTTGCCAAGGCATGTGCAACAATATTTCCACTTTGCTTAACATGACAAACAAATTTTACCTTTCTAGAAGAAGAAAACCACCACTCGAATTGATATTAATTGGTTTGAATGATCTACACCCACCATTGATGACTCTGGATTAGGCAATTTTGTAAGATCTGAACTTAAGCTTTTTGGATAACTTGATAGTTAGGGGTAGAGGGATTTATATCCTAGAAGTCTCTCTTGAAAGTATCATTAGATGTTAACTAGTTTAACTACAAGACTTTTGGCAAGCCTAAGTTGTATAACCCTACACTACCACACACTTTTGGTGCGGTGGTCACTCCACAAGTATAAATGTTTGTTGGGTGTGAGGGGCAAGAGCCGGGATTCAAATTTTCAGGAGAGAGCTTCACATACGTATACACTTAGATTAGACTATGATAGAAATTCGACCTTGTATTTATATATATATAAAATAAAATAAAAAAAACCTACATTTAATATATGATTTTTTTTTTCAAAAGAAGGTGCTGAGAGCATTTAATGTGCTCAAGGCATCTGTAATTTATTTTGGTAATTCTATATATGATTTATTTGGTTTTTATCCAACTCATTCTAATTATGTTTTCAAAATTTGTTTGATTTATTTGGTTTTTAGTTTTTACCAAATTCATTCCAATTGTGTTTTCAATTTTTACCTAACTAGTATCTAATTTAAAGTGTGCCTAAGGGTTTTCAGGCTCAATTATATCTCCAAAATCAAGAACAATGACAAAGAACACAGTCGGAAGGGTAAAAATATGGTTTTACTGATAAGCTTGTAGTTTTAGATATTCAAAATTTTGTCAGTAAAGGAAGATATTAACACAATATAAGTTTGATAGTACATTAATGCCACTTTGTGCCACTTAGTGATGATAAAGCACAAATTTAATTAACCCATTGTTGGCCTGATCTCGATCCCTTCAACAACGAGGCCAGACTTCCACCCACCATCTTCTACCTCCATAAGTCTAATCTGCAGTTCATCATCTTGTCCTCCCTCATTGAAAAACTCACCCAACTCAATCTCTAACCACCCATCTTTTCTCGGCTTGGGACATGAAATGTGCGGCTGCTCCGGAAGTAGAATCTGGTCATCCAGGCTTGGCTCCCCCAGGTCCAAAACAGATTGTTCATAAGCTTCACCTCCTCCAGTAGTTCCAACTGAAGCCTTGAAAGGAGGGTTATCAAATCCATAGTCTCTGCTCCTCAACTTAAACACAAGGTAAGCGGCATAGTTTGTTTTCGGAGACAGCATGGAAGTACTCATCTTGCCACAGATTTCAAACCAACACACATCGTGAAGTTCAGCAACCTCTGGGAACCTGTTTGATTTTTACATGTACATAATTAAGAATTAAATGAAAAGCCACAAAAAAAAAGAAAAAGAAAAAAAAGGAGTACTAAAAGTGAGGGAGTGAGAGAGGACCATACCTGGATTCAGGTAGAGAAACCCAACTCCAATACTCAGGAGTGCTACCCCATACGATGGAAAGGTCCCTTGCAGCAAGAAGGTAACATTTCTTACCACTCAATTTATCCAAGAAAAAGCTCTGTTGAAAGACAGAAAGTAGATGAGCATAGATATGGTTCTATTCAGCATGGTGCTGCTTTCACTGGCCACAAGCATACATTTAATGAAAGTTTTCATAATTTGATCTGAGAGTTAGAAGCTCCTTTTTTGTGTATTTTGTTTTTGATTCCGTTCTTCTATTCGCTGTTTGTGCTATACCTCAATTAATGCCGGATCACATAACCAAGTCAAATCAAACACAACTTCGAGTACACAGAGAAACCAACCCACCCAATCTTGCTGCTTTCATGTGGATCAGACTTACCAGGTTAAAAAATTTCAAAGCTTTTGGCCATATAAAGATTTAAGTTTTGAGTTTCAAGGAGGCTGGCATAGCATAAAATAAGTATGTCTGATATATGTGAACCAGAGCCTCACACAAAATTGGAGAAAGATGCAGAGAGTTCAATAGATAACTCAGTAACATTAGTTGTAGCTTTAACATTAGTTTAACATATTAATATAATAGGATTGTTTGGCTAAGGAGTACCTTTTTATTGTCATCGATCAAGATGGGGTTATTGGAGAGACTAAGGTAGATCTGTTTCTTAGAACACAAGTTCAAGGAATCCGATGATGATGATGATCGAGCAATGATGGCTTGATAATCGGACGGCAAGAACCTCTCCCAAACAGCGTTGGACTCAGCAGCCGCACGGAATATAGGAGAAACCGCACACACTCTGCAAGCATCCTTAGGGCTCGTCAATGAAAATATGTCCGATATGCATCCCTCTGGTAATACTGATATGTCTGCACCCAAGGGTGGACCATTTCTTTCTCCTTCTCTCTCTATTTCCATCATTTTCTTCTCCTATGTTTCTCTCTCTCACTTTTTTTCTTTTTGGCTTTAATTGCTTATTGCTGAACGGTTAAGTTTTTGTTCTCGTGGGACTAAATTTTCAAAGAAGATAGTAACTTATTTTCTTCTCCTCTTGCTAGGAGTGCTTTTTCTCATCTAGGGTGAGACTTTCCTCTACTTTTGTGTCCGTAGGTTTTCTTAGTCCAAAACTTTAGTAAAGTGTGTGGCCATAACTTTATCTTTAACTTTGTTATTTTCTTTTCTCTCTCTATTTGTTCTCAGAATTTCTTTTGTCCTTAGAGCATCCACAACAGTGGAGCTAAAAATTTAGCAATTTAGCTCCACCAAAAGTTACTTTATTTATTTTACCTACACACATGCTGCATCAGTGGATCTATTTTAGCTTTCAACACAATAAAATAATATAAACATCACAATAAAATAATATATCTACCACAATAAAATAATACATCTCACTACAATAAAAACACCACAATAAAAAAGTAATGTGAACGCAAAATAAAAAATTAATTTTTTTTTAGCTCTCATGAACAGTGCACATCTATCTATAGATGTGCACTGTAGCAATGAGCTAAAAAAAAAAAAAGATTTAGCTACACTGCTGCATGCTTCTTTTTGGTGTTTTGGTGGAGCTAAAATAACTATATAGCTATTTAGCTCCACTGCTGCAAGTGCTCTAAGTGTTTTTCTCTTCCCTTCCTATTTGTTCTCGGAGTTTCTTTTGTCTTTACTGTTTTTCTCTTCCCTTCCTATCTGTTCTCAAAGTTTCTTTGTCCTTAGTGTTCTTTATTGTATTTTTGTCCTTAGTTTTCTTTTTCTTTCCTTATCCATCATGGACTCGGACTTCATTGAGAGATTACAGCGCATCAATTTAACCTCTGAGGAGGGTGAGGCTATTACAGTTCGTTCAGATCACCGTGAGAAGATTCTTGAGCAGTGCAACCTCAGTCTTATTGGCCGATTCCTTACAGCAAAACCCATCAATCTTCGTGCCGCAAAGAATCTTTTAAGGTCTGTTTGAAAGTTTTGTCAGGATCTGAAGATTAATGATGCTGGAGATGGGCTTATTCAGTTCAAGTTTGCCATGGAGAGCCAATTATTATGGGTTGTCAACAATGGGGCATGGAGTTTTGACAATCACATACTGCTTCTTAGACGCTGGGAGAAAGGGATGACGGCATTTTCAGTCCAGTTTCTCCAAATCCCTATATAGGTTCAGGTATGGGGATTATCTTTTGATTTAATTAATGTAGAGGCGGGTAGGGATATTGGTAATGGTATTGGCTATGTTGTTGACATAGATTGTAAAGCTATTTCATCTGAACAAGCCCATTTTCTTCGAATACGAGTTGAGATGCCATTAGACAAACCTATTCGGAGAGGGGCTCCTGTTATTAGTCTAGAGGGGTATAAAGTGTGGGTAGCTTTTCAACATGAACGTCTTCATGGGCTCTGTTTCAATTGTGGTTTTTTGGGGCATGAAGCAAAGGTTTGTTCTATGCCCAGATTTGGTGAGGGCAATGAGAGTCCATATGGTGATTGGCTAACAGTAGGTTTTTGTCGGCAGAAGGAAGCAAGGGGATGAAGAACACCTAGCCCACCCAGGAGGAATATGGACGAGTCTATTCGCAGGGATTTACAAGGCAATTCTCTAATTGTTGCAACTGTTACTGAATGTGGGACATCTAATGGTAATTCTTCAACTGCTATCACGGTTACAGATAATGTGGATAATGATCTTGCAATTATTCCAGGATTGGGTGGATATGATTCTTTGCATCTATGTACTTTGAAGATTAATGAAATAAGTCTTGAAATCGTGGTTTACACTGATGCTATTGAGATAAAGCACAACTCCAAAAAAAATGAAGCCAGTTGGATTAACGTACCAATTGCGTATGAGGGTAATTTGGTGGATCCTAAAAAATCTTCTCGGAGGCATTGGAAACGCATTCTTAGGAGTTCAAATAACACAACCGCAAGTATAGTTACTCCTAAACTTCCAAGTTTATCAAAACGTACATCTTCACAGTGGATTCAGATCCTCTAGATTTCCTAGGGTACTCTACCAAATAGATTTCTTTAAATCTTAACCATTCTTTAATGATTTAATGGTCAAGATTCTGCCATGTCAGCATTCCACTAACAATATTCTTAATTGTTTTGTTTGCAACATTATTTTATTATTTCAGAATATTGTAAGTGGAATGCTGACATGGCAGAATCTTAACCATTAAATCATTAAAGAGTGGTTAGGATTTAAGGAAATCTACTGGTAGAGTACCCTAAGAAATCTAGAGGATCTGAATCCCTTCACAGTATGGTTCTCTAGATTCACACACTCACAAGAAACAATTGTTAAGTAAGGAAAGACTTAGTATAATGCATACTTAGAAGCTGCCTGGATCATTGAAGACATTGGTTTAATTAGAGATAGTTTTTCTTTTATTTCTTTTCATAGTATCCCTTTGCGATGTAATCGTGCTGCATTAGCTTTAGCTAGTGCTGCAAAAGAGAATGAAGAGGTCATTGTTTGGTTAGAAGAATACTCATTTTTTCTCTTTCCAATTGTACAAAGTGATTTAATTGAATAAAGTCTACTATCGTTCTCTCTATAAAAAAAAAAAGTTTTTGTTCTCTCTACGGTTTGATTTTTTTAAAAGAATCTTCTAAAATTTACTTCAAGAGTAAAGCAGTGAATATAAATTATTTTACAGTATATTTTATAAATAATGTTGTAGTTACACTATGGTTATATAATGTAGACCACATTGCAAAGTACATCCCTAAAGTTTAGAGTTACTTAGATTTTGCCTTCTTATTTTTTCAAATACATTTTTCAACAGACTCTCTATCATTTTTCTATCCCATTTAAATATCATTTATTCATTCTTTCTTTAATATTTCTTTTTCAATCTTCCTTCATTCATCTAATTTTAATGAGAAGTACTACGTTCTTAACATTTTACAATATTTTCACAACAAATTATATGTGGTAAGTTATTATTGATTTTAATTTGAACACATCACTTAAATTATTTTTTTTCTCATCACTATTAGTTAGTAACAATCCACCACTTAAGATTTATTGTGAAAGTATTGTGAAAATATTGTAATAGTATTTCTTAAATTTAATTTCTTATTCTTTATTTTATTTTTCCCTTATCTTTTTTTTTTCATCCACACGTTTCTTTTCTCTCTTTTTTTCCCTATTTTTTTCTCCTCCACACATGTATTCTTTCCCTTATCTCTATCTTCACTTTTCTTTTTTCTTTTATTCTCTACCACTTCGTCTACTCCAGAATATTCAAGAAGCTCTCTCTCTCTCTCTCTCTCTCTCTCTCCAGAATAGTAGGTCATCAAACTTAGAGAACTAATGTTCATTAGCAACCAATTTTTTGCTAATGAACAGTGAATTAGAGAGATTGCTGGAGCACATTTTTGTGGGTTTGCTCTCCAAATTTTGGGTTTAGAGAGCTTGTTGGAGATGCTCTTACTCATGATACAGCTTACGACTACCGAAAAGACCAATTATAAATGTAATTTTAGTTACATTATTTTTTTTTTTATTAAAATGCAAAACCCACATATTACCAAAAGAAACAACAAAATCATTTCAGTTCATTAACTTTTCTTTCATTCATTCCAATCGGTTTATATTTAATTAAGCTCTCTCCATCTACTATTGTTAAATGTTGTGATTAATCACCACCGCACACCCTTGGTGCGATGGTCACTCCACAGGTATAAATGCTTGTGGAGTTTATACCTGTGGAGTGTGGGGAGCAAGAGTCGGGGTTCAAGTCTCCAGGAGGGAGTTTCACACACATATACACTTAGATTAAGTTAGAGTAGAAATTCTATCTTGTATAAAAAAAAATGTTATGATTAATCTATATATCATATCATATCATATACTATATATAATAGCAGAAGTCTTTTCCTGCAATTAAGGCGGTTGCGACATGTAGGCAAAAAGGCCTCTTAAAAATCTACCATGTTACCAGTCAAAAAACACGTAATAAAAAGTGAAACGTTGAGCCTTTCGTGATTTAAAAAATCAAGCATTCCACTCCTTTGCCATTAAAAGAAAAATGCCTTCGCAAATTGTTACATTTGAAAGGAAAAAAAAAAAACGCTTAAGCGGACCGTTAGCTACCAACTTCTATCAATAAACACCTCCTAAAACTCTTTCAGCCAATTAATAGAAATCTAAAACAACGTGATCCTAGGTAGTTGTGAAATTAACTACAACGACCATCTTCTATTCAAAACCTCCCTCAATTTATATTTACCTTTTGAACCATTTTTTCCTTGCAAAAACAGTGATAGAAGTTCCAAATTAATGTTTTGCTCTTCTGCAAGAATAATTTACTCAGGAAAGAAAGTCATTGGACTTAGAGCGGCAAGTGAAAAAGGTGAGAATATTTTTATGTGCTATTTTTGGAAGAGACCGAATAATTATAATTAAAAAAAAAAAAAAGATGATGTGAAGGGAGTTCACAAAGGCTCTCTAACGAGGAAGAAGTAAAGAACTGAAGAAGGTTATGGAGGAAAGGAAAAGTGATTTTGTAGGACTAGTAGAGGTAAGATAAATCTCAATCATGGATAGGACTGAGAATAGTAAAAGTAATTTAATAGGAACCTTCTTCCAATGTTCATAATTTACAATATACCTAATATGTGTCTTTATTTACACTAAGACCATTTTATTGCTTTATTTTTAATAAGAATCTATTCACTCTATTTATTTATTCTTTCACTTAAAAAAAATAATTCACAATCATTATATATTGGGTCCTAAAAATAAAACAGAATATTAAATTTATTAAGTTTTCTTACATTTACTTTGCCTATACATCTAATTCTTTTTTCTTTTAGGATCCATATGTGATTTACTAATTGTCAAATTTTGTAGAAGAAATTTAAAAAATTTTCAGCAAAAAGAAAATAATAAAAGAGTGAACATAAAACATTCAATGTGATTTCTCTTTAATTAGATTGTGATAGAAATGGTTCTAGCCAACATGAGGAAGAGAGATATACCTTGGTATATGGTAAGAGGTTATTACTTATGCGGGTGAGGTGTAAGGTGTAACCAACATGTATTAAGGATTAGATTATATAGAGAATTGAAAGCTGTTATTATCAAGGGCGATACAAACCTATCATCGACACTCCAAGTGAGTGATGACAGTTATTCTAAAATAATTATTGTCACTTCATTTTCATTTTATTGGCTTCATAAAATAAGTGAAAATTGTAAGACCATATTAATAAAGCTTCTTAAAATTTTAAGATACCATACCTATAAATTAGAGAGTTTTATTTATTTTACCATAAATAACAAATAAGAGTATCCTAATTCAAAATAAATAAATAAAACTTGATAGGCCAATAATGTATTGACCCCTTGTAATAAATTAATTGATTAATTACCCAAGTTTATTAATTAATCAAATTAACATGCAATGTATGCGGTAGCACAAACAAATCACCAATTAAAGAATAATGCAGCGGAAAATAAAGTTGACACGGTGATTTGTTTACGAATGGGGCAGACCTCTGAGGCAAAAACCCCATCGAGTGATTTTAAGGTCACCACTCTTGAGAATTCACTATTATCACAACAAGCAGTTACAAGTAAAGGAATCTCAATACCTTATACCAACCTACAGTTAAACCTTTACCCCAATACACAATTAGACTTGTTCTGTAGTAATAATCTCTTCTTTTCAATGCACAGCTCCGAGTACGTGACACACCAATCGATGCGCAGATCCTAGTACGCGGCTTACTCCTTTGCACGAATCCCATTACGTGACTAACTGTTTTGCACGAATTACAGTACTTGAACCACTCACTAACTTGAGAAGAATATTGGCTGCAAAGTTCTTCAGTTTATCACATGATGAAGATTATGAGTTGCTTGGTCATAAAACCCTATGGTGTGCAAAACACATCAGCTTCTTCAAGATAAACTAGGGCAAACTAGGTTTCCGATCACAATTTACATGAACAACACTTTGCTCCATACTTGTGCAATTGTGCTCTCTATGACGGCCCTTAAAATAATCCTTATATATGTTTAGGTTGTGAGAAAAGAAAGCTCAAACACATACTCATAGATTGGATAAAAATCAGAACTGAAAATCTGTTTTTCATAAACCTCGACAAATACCCTATCTATTGAGTAGCTGTCAACCCTCGAGCTGAAACAGATTTTTAAGCCTCGATAGATACTAGTTGTCAAGTTTTAATGAATAACACTTTTTCACTTGTTTCTTGAGCAAACTTTTATGGCTTTAATACTCGAACTTGAAATCTTATTTCTTGAAACATTAAACACATCCTAGATCTACCCAAATACAAGTAAAGTACGTTTTGTTAAAGGATTAGCTAATACACGATAACATATGTTTCTGACATGAATCACATATGTCCTAACAAAACTATCTAGCCCGCACGTTATGCAGGTCATACACTAGTCATGTCATATACTATATAATAAAAGTTGGACTTAGAAGCCGTGATTGAGCCAAGTGGCTGCACTAAATTGTAGAAATATTTTTAGAATTTTCAAAAAATAAATATAATTTTTTGTACTTATCTTATTCTCCTATAATTTCTAAATTTATAAAAATCTAATTTGATTACAATCCAAACTCTTCATCCAATACTTTTATTATTATAATTTATAAGTTGATAAAAAATCTTAATTTGATTACAATTCAAACTCTTCATATAATCCTTTTTTATTTAAATTATATTACTACGTGTAAAAAAAAACATAGTACAAGTAAAAAAAAAAAACAGCAACAATCTCCTTCTATTCCTTTTTTAAAATTTAAATTATATTACTTCGTGTAAAAGAAAACAACATAATACTCGTAAAAAAAAAAATAGCAACATATTCAACGGCAAAATTTTCATCTTCACACGCGACTTTTTCTTTACATAATTATTGTTCATACCGATTTATCAAAAAATATTTTGCATAAAGTTTGTGGTTGCGCCAAGCGGCTGCACTAAATTGCAGAATTTTTTAGAATTTTAAAAATATATATAAATTTTTTTTTATACTTATCTTCTTCTCCTATAATTTCTAAATTGATAAAAATCTTAATTTTATTATAATCCAAACTCTTTATCTAATCCTTTTATTGTTATAATTGTGGGGAGTAAAAGGACCCAAGTAGGCATATGGGCCTTTGGGCTGTAGCAAGGAGGGCCGACCTGCTCTTAAGCTAAGAATTTGTTAGTACTGTGAATCGGCCCATACGCCAAGGGTCCGAGGACACATCCGAGGGTAAGTTTCTCCTCGGATAGACCCAGGAGAACTCGAAGCTTCACTATGAAGGTCAAGGCAATATTCCGGAAAGACTGTTGGTTAAAGGGGGGAAACCCTGAACCTTCGAAGTACACCGGTGTTAGAAAAATACCAAAAGCAAAGGCTGCCACCTCCACATTAAAGACTCTGCACCTACCTCCCTGGCCGCATTAATGGGGAAGTGACCCCTGAACAGTAGAACTAAAACTTCTGGTCACTATTCAAAGGCACTAAGAAAGAAAATATCTAGGAGGGAAGAGGTTAGAGCAACACGTGGAGAAAGCATCAGGAAAAGAAGTATTTAAGGGGGATGAACGCCAAAGGAAAGGGGGTCCAAGAAACAAAGAAAGAAAAGAAGAATTGTAACCTTTAAGAAAGAAAGAGAAATAATACAGAAGTAGTCCTCGGCTCACGTCCGAGGAGGTCTATTTGCAGTTATCATTTGTTATTTACAAGTGTGTGCACATCTTAGCCTGTTATTAAGTTCTCAGTACTTCTAATCTAGATTTCAAGCCCACACTCTACAAATTTCATTGTTTAAGGCTCATTGGACCTGAGCCTGTGATTGTCTTTGGGTCCAGGTGCAATTGTGCACTTACAATAATTCATAAGTTGATAAAAAAATTTAATTTGATTACAATTCAAACTATTCATCTAATCTTTTTTTATTTAAATTATATTACTACGTGTAAAAAAAAAAAAGAACAACATAGTACATGTAAAAAACAAAAAATAGAAACAATCTCCATCTATTCCTTTTTATAAATTTAAATTATATTACTTCTTGTAAAAAAAATAGAACATAATACCCGTAAAAAAAAACAACGTATTCAATGGAAAAATCTTCCTCTTCACATGTAACTCTTTTTTAGACATTTATTGTTTATACCGATTTACCAAAATTTTTTTTGCATAAAGTAAAAAAAAAAATTGTAAATAAGGTAATAAGTTTTTGAGTTTAAAGTAAACACCTTCTCTTTCTTCTCCAAAAAAAAAAAAAAGTATCTATATATAATAAACGTTTGTTCTTCTAAAAAAATTGTTTTTTTTTTTGGTTATAAAAGAAAAGTTTCCTTTTTTCCATGAAAAAAATGTTTTCTTCTTTCTTTCTATTCAGATGATCTTTTTTTTAATCCAAATTTTATGGGATTTATGACATAGCAACAAATAAATTGATTAGAAATCTTAATTCCAATAGGATTTAAATTATATATCAAATGAATCTCTACCTATATATATATATCCTTTTTGAAGTGAAGTTTATTACAATATGTGAATGCCTAAATCCCATGACAGGTGTGCATTCTTTTCTCATTATTCTTTTTTCATTTTTTAAGCTATTTTTCTTTAACTTCAAAAAAATTAATAAAATCTTCTCACATACGTTTTAACCCAATTCATAATATCAAAATTTTGTTCTCATTTATTCTCTTCTACAATAATTGGTTCAGGTTTTAGTTACATGCTCACACTTTCATCTCTCAAAGTGATAGAGAAAACAAATAGGTTTATTCTTTGTTCTTTTTCTAAATTTATATCTTAATTTATAATTTGTGTTAATTTCTTAAATTTAAATTATGAATAAGTTTGATTATATTCTTCATATTGAATGTATATTGTTGTATATAGGTTTTTGGTTGTGTTATATTCTTCGGAAAAAAGAAAAGAAATAAAAGAGTTTATATAAATTTTGCAACAAAGCTAAATAGATAAGCCTAAGAAATGTTCACTAATAATAGTTTTATTAGTAACTTTTTATTAACATGATGTAAGTACACAATTGCACCTGGACCCAAAGAAGGTTATGGGCTCAGGCCCAATGAGCCTTAAACAATGAAATTTGTAGAGTGTGGGTTTGAAATATAGATTAAAGGTACTGAGAACTTGATAACAGGCTTTTATACGCAAACACTTGTAAATAATGAATGATAATTGCAAATGGGTCTCCTCGGACTTGAGCCGAGGACTATTTCTTTACTATTTCTCTTTCTTCCTTAAAGATTACAATTCTTAATTTCTTTCTTAGTTACAGACCCCCCATCTCTTTGGCCTTCACCTCCCTTAAATACTTCCTTCCCTGATGCCTTTTGGACAGTGACTAGAAGATTCAGCCCTACTGTTCAGGGGTCACTTCCCCATTAATGCGGCCAGGGAGGTAGGTGCAGAGTCTTTAATGCAGAGGTGGCAGCCTTTGCTCTTGATATTTTCTTTAACACTGGTGCATCTAGAAGGTTTAGGGCCTCCCCCTTTTAACCAACAGTCTTTCCAGAATTCTGCCTTGACCTTTGTAGTGAATCTCCGAGCTCTCTTGGAACGGTCTGAGGAGGAACTCACCTTCGGCTGTATCCTCGGACCCTCAGCATATGGGCCGATTTATAGTACTAACAAATTCCTAGCTTATGAACAGATCGGCCCTCCTTGCTAGAGCCCAAAGGCCCACATGCCCACTTGGGTCCTTTTACTCCCCACAATAGCCCCTCAAAACTCTATTTTTTAGCATCCGAGGAGAAAAATAGGGTTTTGATCCAACGAGAATTTTCCCCACACGTTTTGTAAATAATTGCACGTGTGGAGACCGTTTCGCGTTCCAGAGGGTGCCACTTGGTGGTTTTATTTTCAAAAACGCGCGCATTTATTACCGTAAGTTACACCTTGCCCCCCATGTTCAACGGTGAGATGAGCATCCAACGGTCCTTGTTACTCCATGAAAATTTGGGCGAGACAAATACAATTTCGAGGCCGTTTCCCGCACGTCGTGACGCTTCGGGAACCTGCGCCTTCATTTATTTCTTCAGAGGCTAATCCCATCAAAACATCAGTAATCACCTTTTGTCTGCAGAAATCCGTGGAAATTCGCACAACTTGAAATTTGTAAGTTCTTATTCCTTTTTTTCTTAACCCTTTCTCCTCGGACCCTGTCCTCGGCTCCCCTTATAACCGTTTTCCCTCTTAGAACTTAGCCTTTCGTTCCTTTCTGATGGGAAAGTTTAAGTGTCTAGTTGATACCGCCGCTAGGATGGAAGGTTTTAGAGCCAAGTATCATATTCCCAGCGACGTAGGTTTAAAATACTGCCCGGCGGAAGCCATGGCCAGTTCTAGGAAAACCGGAGAGGTCATCATCCCAATGGTCGCCTTCGTAGAAGGTGGGATGACCTTCCCAATGAAGCCCGTAACCAGGGAGTACCTCCGCAACCACCGGTTGTGTCCCGATCAGTGCGCACCAAACGTTTTTAGAGTTTTAGGTAGCGTCGACGCTCTAAATGAGCAAATGGGTCTCAACCTTACCTGGCACGACGTTGTTTTCATGTACGAGTGCCATAAACTTACCAAGGTAGGTTATTACATCAAATCCCGTTCTAGTGTCCTTAGGTTAATCTCCTGTCTGCCCAAATCCAATAAAGGCATGAAGGATGACTACCTCATCGTCTCTGGCAACTGGCACGACGGCCCCCACTGCCCAGTTGAGTGGGGGGATCTAGGTGCGACACCTTAGGATTTAACTTCCCACCACATAACTCCCTCTAACATCTAGAAATGTGCATTTGCATTTACTTGAGCGTCTAACTTTAATTTATTACATGTTTTACGAATCTGACCATGTTTTTTTATTTTGATGTCTTTCTTTGCAGATAAGCAACTCGTGCGCCCACGCCTAAGCCACTGCAACGTTGCAGATTTGAACCGCGTGCTACGCTCCGAGGTATTCGTCAGCGAAGATTTACAACTTAGAGCGGCTCATCTGATACTAGGCTATGATCCGATATCCTCGGACTTCCAGGAGATAGAGAACGCCATTATTGCCGGTGACCGGCGGCGTAGGAGGATTCACGTAGCTAGACCGCATTTCCTGGCCGACCACGACCTTCCTGACGCCCCCCACACCATACTGTACTCACAACCAATTGCTGCGATCCCTCTCGCTACACACTCTCAGGCAACTGTCGTCCCAGAGGAGCAGGTGTCTTCTTCGAACACATTGGACGAGGAGATAGATCAATTTCAACTCGAGGACGCCCCACGACCTCGTGGAAACCCGTTCGTTGTTCTTTCCGACGAGGATGAGGAGCCTGCCGAGATCTCTGGGATCGAGGGCCTAGTGATAGCACGTCCAGAAGACAGCTCCATTGAGGAAGACATGGACGAGTTTAAGGGCCTCATGACCGCGAGAGGCGCGAGAGTGGCCAATAAGGGAACGAGGGGGTCCCAAGTTCCCCCTGCCTTGCCACCACCCCCTCCTCCAGCCGAGCCCAAACCTCCCACCGACGATTCTAAGAAGAAAAGAAAAGTGGATGCCGAGGGGGCTGGTGGCGAGAAGCCAAAGAAGCTGAAACAGTAGCCACCGCCGGCCCAGCAATAGAAGTTGGACAAGGGCAAAGGGCGCGCCCGCTCAGTTGAAAGTGGGGAGATCAGGGACGTGGCCGAGGTGCGCCGAGCACCAGTTACCTGGTCTCCTGACTTGAGACTGGACGGCGCACCAATCCCCTGCCACTCTAGTATTAGGGCAGTCCAACAAGGCCACGCCCACCATTTGGCCGAGGTGTTGGAGCGTCCTCTTCTGCTGCCCAAGGACATGGAAACCTTGGAGAAGATGGGTCAGCCTCAGTTGTTCTTTTCATTAAAAAAGGGTTTAGCTCTGGTAAGTTCCCCATTTTGCCACCTTGCCAGAGTAATCGGCGCTGCGTAACACCGCCTTGAGAGGCAACTGGGTCAGAACCACTACAGTGCGAGACTGGAAATAATGAGGGAGCTTACGTGTGGCATGAACTATGGCCAGAAGTGCTTTCTCCAAGAGCAGATAGCGCACCTCGGCCTCATTCAAAGACTTGCTAACATAATAGACCGGTCTTTGCACCCGCTTTAATCCCTTATAAGGACCAGGCTGACCGCGTGGACGGCCACTGCCAGATAAGCAAACAAGACCTCGTCCGTCTCGGGGCGAGATAAAATGGGTGGCCGAGAAAGATATTGCTTAAGCTGTTGGAAAGCTAACACGCAGTCCTCGGTCCATTGAAACCCTTTCCACTTATTCAACAATTTGAAGAAAGGATGGCATCGGTCAGCTGACCAAGAAATGAACCTATTCAATGCGGCAATCATTCTGGTCAATTTCTGGATTTCTTTCGGGTTCCGAGGCGGCTGCAAATCCTGAATAGCCTTGACCTGCGCTGGGTTTACCTCTATGCCTCTGTGAGTAATCATATACCCCAGGAACTTTCCAGACCCCACGCCAAAAGAGCACTTTGAGGCGTTAAGGCGCAGCTTGTACTTTCTTTGCACCTGGAAGGTGTCGGCCAGATCTTTCACGTGTGAAGGTATTGTTTTACTCTTCACCACCATATCATCCACATATACTTCAATAGTCTTCCCCAGTTGCTGCTCGAACATCCTGGTCATCATTCTTTGGTAAGTAGCCCCAGCATTTTTCAATCCAAATGGCATGACCTTATAGTGGTAGTTCCCCGTTGGAGTAATGAAAGCAGTCTTCTCTTGATCCTCCAACGCCAAGGGAATCTGATGGTAACCCTGGAAGGCGTCCAAAAAACTCATCCGAGGATGACCGACAGTGGCATCCACCAGTTGATCAATACGCGGCATTAGGAACGAATCCTTGGGGCAGGCCCTGTTCAAATCTGTGAAGTCCACACATACTCTCCACGTTCCATTCTTCTTTTTAACCACAACCGTATGCGCCAACCATTCGGGGTAGAAAACTTCTTTAATAACCCCAGCCCTCTTGAGTTTGAGCACCTCTTGCTTGACGGCCTCGGAATGTTCTTTGGAAGAACGCCGAGGTGGCTGCCTTCTCGGAACAATGGCAGGGTTGACGTTTAAATGATGACAAATGAAGCTCGAGTCTACGCCGGGAGCCTCATAAGGGTCCCACGCAAAAACATCAATATTGTCTTTTAGAAATTCCAATAGCTCCACATTTTCCTGGTGTGGCAAACGTATGCCGACTTGGAAGAACCTCTCTGGGTCATCGGCTATCAAAAACCTCTTTAACTCCTCACAATGAGCCCTCTCCCCTGTCATCACATCGGGCGCATCCGAAGCTGTTAATTGCTATAAGTCTTTGGTGATCAAAGCCGAAGATTCGGCTTCCGTCTGGTGCAACACTGCAGCCGATATGCATTGCCTGGCCATCGACTGGCTGCCGAGGATCTCTTCAACATATTCCCCCGAGGGGTACTTAACCTTAACGTGCAAGGTAGAGGAGATGGCTCCCAGAGCGTGCAGCCATGGTCTGGCGAGGATGGCTGTATATGGGGAGTACGCATTTACCACAATGAAATCTACCTCAACCGTTTCTGAGCCGGTTTGAACAGGCAAACGGATCTATCCCTTCGGCACAACAGCCCTTCCTTCAAAGCTTATGAGTGGCGAGTCATAAGGAGTAAGATCTTCCAGCTTCAACCTTAAACCCTTAAATAAATCAGGGTACATGATATCCGCACTACTGCCCTGATCAATCATCACCCTCTTCACATTATAATTCCCTATCCTGAGAGTGACCACAAGAGCATCATCATGGGGTTGAATGGTACCAACTTTATCCTCCTTTGAAAATCCCAAGACGGGTAAAGTCATCTTCGACCTCTTCGGCCTGAGAATGGGAAACCGCCATTACCCTAGTGGGACCTGAGCCGGTCCTGCCAGGTGCAGCAAAGATAACGTTAATTGTTCCCAATGTCGGCCGAGATGGATTATTCCTTTGATTGTTTGAGCCGGATCGACTGCCCTGCTCACTAGGTTGACACAGGTACTGCTTCAGTTTTCCTTCACTAACAAGCTGCTCCAAGTGGTTCCAAAGGGTCCGACAATTCTCGGTAGTGTGGCCCACGTCCTGATGGTACTGACAAAAGAGGTTCGATTCCTCTTCGCGGGGTCCCCTGCCATCTTACCAGGCCACCTGAAGAAAGGCTCCTTACGAACTTTCTCCAGTAACTAGTGTACTGGTTCTCGGAACACAGTGTTCACGGCCTGAGGTGCAGCCGAGCCGGATTGACTATTGTAATCTATCCTCGGCTTGTTATTGTGGTATCTGTTCGACCTGAAATCCCTTCTCTCCTGCGGGATAACCTTCTCCTTACCCTTTCCTTGCTGCTGGTCTTCCTCTACCCTTTTGTATTCATCAATACGATCCATGAGGCGACGTACGCTGCGGACGGGCTTTTTGGTCAAGGAATTCCTCAAATCATGATCAGTAGGAAGACCTACCTTAAAGGTATTGAGCGCCACCTCATCAAAATCACCATTTATTTCGTTAAACATCTCCCAGTACCGGTTGGAGTATGCTTTCAACGTCTCCTCTTCCCTCATGGTCATGGATAACAGCGAGTCCAACGGCCGAGGCACTTTGGTACACGTAATAAACCGCGAAGCGAATGTTCTAGTAAGCTCCCCAAACGAACCTACAGTCCCTGATTTAAGGCCATTGAACCACCTCATAGCAATAGGTCCCAAGCTAGAGGGGAAAACTTTACACATCAGGGTCTCGTTATGAGAGTGCACCGCAATCCTCTGGTTAAAGTGACTCACGTGCTCCACCGGATCAGTTCGACCATTGTAGATGGTAAAGGTGGGCTGGGTAAACCTCCTGGGAAGCCTCCCTTTCTCAATCCTCCGTGAAAATGGAGATTTGGAGAGTTGGTGCAACGCCCGACTCATAACATCATTTTCCAAGCCCCTAGAAGGGAGTTTCTTGTGTCTGCGAGCTGGCGGGTCGTCCTCCTCACAAGGGGACATTGCACTGGGGGGTGAGCATGACCTCGAGTTGTAACTACCTTCCCGAACCTCCAATGAAGAAGGATTAGATGAGGACGGTGAATGCTTACGTCTGGCGCAGCGCAGTTTTCTTTTCGAATGATTAATCTCTTTTTGCATGGCTTTAGCACCATCCTCGTGGGTGGTGCTACCCCCGCCATGAGTATGGCTAGCCCTAGGGTATTCTGTATGGACACTTCCCTCACGATCCCTTTGACGCTCAAGACATATGTTCTAAATGACATATGTTCTAAACAAGTAAAACATATATGTCCTAACAATTTCCCTCTTTGGCAATCCGTGACAAAACCACAACCAACAAATGAACATATGAGAGAAGTCATAAATCACTCAACTCATATACACTTGTTGAATACAATAAAATCTATCCTAACACAAACTCTTGAAAAACTTTGCAAGAAGAGAGTTTATGACAAGTAGACTTTGACAACCTGTATTTCTGAAACACTTTAAACAAAACTCATCAAGACATCTTAGTGTGAAACAGAAAAAATAGATTGCATAAAAATAAAGAAACATGTGTATAAAGAAAGAAAAGAAACAACACATGTAGAGATAGGTGAAAGAAACATACAACATCATATATATATATATATATATATAACAAAATGAGCACAATGTATGTAATAATGGTCAAAAGACCTAGATACAAGAAGATTATGTATCTAAAGTAGAGAAAAGAAAAAGATACAAGTAATCCTCACTACATCCCTCAGTACTCAACACTCCCCCTATAAAAAAGTCCCTATACAAACTCTCCCTAAGTATGACTACTCTCATAACCCAAAACTACTCCCCCTTTTTGTCATGAGTGACAAAGGGTAGAGTGTCAAGTAGACATCTCATCGGTAGAGCTAGCATCTCCATCATCCGAAGCATCATCGTCATCACCATCATCATCCCCAGACGTGGAAGTCATAGGAGGTGGTGGAGGAATGCGACCAACACCAACACGAAGCATCATCTCAAAACCACCCATGGTCGCCTGTTGCCTAGCAATGCGACCAACACGAACATTCACCTGATAGCATCGAGGCGAGCATCCATGCGCTGAAGCTGCACCATGATATCTCCTAGTGACACATCGCTCGAAGAAGAGGAGGGAACGGATGAAGCACGAGCAGATCTGGATGGAGCGGAACGGGAGGAGGGAGCAGCTGAACCTGTCTGACGTGACCGAAACTGTGCCTCACTATGTTTTACGGTAGTGGCATCTATGGCAACCATAATAGAAAATGGGTCAGAGACAGGAAAATGATAGAAAAATGGCATAAAATCCTCGTGATAGCGGAAGGAAAGATGAGCTTATCACAGGTAGCCATATCCTTATACACATCTAAGATGGAAAAGATAACATGCGAAGGAAAGTCAATGGTAAGATCCTTAATAAGAGACAACAAAAAACGAGCACGAGGCTCTGTGATAGAGTTGTAATGAGAGAGAGGATGTAAAACAAAAGTCATTACCATGTTTAAGAAATGAGGACCTTTAGCAAAAGGTCGACATGACATAAACTGGCGCTCACCCCAATCAGAAGGGAGCTTACAGAAAGCAGAAACTATCTTGTCTTTGGACATAGTCCGTAGACGCTCACAACCAGGGTAGTCAGGATGCGTAACCCTCGGAACATGGAGCACATCGAAAACCAACTCTGGTGTGACAACTATGCGCGTACCTCGAACGCGAGTGAGAAAGAGAGGTACTGAATAATCGAATCCATGCATGTTGGAGTAAAACTCCTGAATTAACATGGAAGGACAAGTGACCGGGACGTCACACAGTGACTCCCATTCCCGTTTGTGAAAGACAACGGGAAGGTCAGTGTCGGCAAAGTCTGCCAGGACAATGTGGCGTTTCGAATGAACACCTCATTTAAAGAAGTTCTCCAAGAAGTCCTGATGGGCTTTCTCATCACGGATTCGAACAGAGATAGGAGTGGAATCAGAAGATGAAGAGGCCCTAGAACGAAGAGGGTTCTGAGTCGGAATAGACTTACGTTTAGGTGCCATAGACACTACTAACGCAAATAGAGATAAAAGGGGGAGACAGAAACAATCAGACTAGTCCCAAAACAGTTTAACTATAACAAGTATATTGAAAAGAAAGGACGTATGTATGGGGAATGCATGAACATGTGACATGCACTATGAAAAACATCATGGGCTCAGCCCAATCCAATTCTACCAGCACACAAGCATATTTCACACATCTAACTGCATGAGAATATTGTTCGCATGCTAATGTGATGCAATGTATGGAGTTTTTAAAATTAAAACTACAAAACCCATCCTAAAATTTCAACACAAACTCATCAAATTTGAAAAACCCCAAAATTTTCAAAAACCCCAAAATCTAGGTTTTAAAAACATGAAATGCATGTAGAATGATGAAAAAGAAGCTTACCAAGTGAAGAAAAACTTGAAAAAGCTTTGAGAAACCTTAAGAAAAAGATTTGGAGTGAGAGAGAGAGTTTGAGAAGTTGAAAAGACAAAACTGTCGAGAGAGAGATCGAGAGAAATGAGAACCAAATCGCACAAAACCTTTATATAGAACCTCAGTAAATCCCGACAGATGCAAGTATCGAGAGGTGTCGAGACATCTGTCGAGGTAGGTGTCGAGGAATACACGTCGACAGATCCAGCTATCGAGAAGGTGTCGAGAACCAAACCCAAACAAGAAAGCTGAAGCTCGATCGATCCAGAAGGTGTCGAGAAGCTATTGAGAGGACAGAAAATTTCTCGATCGATCCAGAAGGTGTCGAGAAGCTATCAAGAGGACATAAAGTTTCTCGATCGATCCAGAAGGTGTTGAGAAGCTATCGAGATTGCGATAAGAAAAAGCTGAGAAGCTCGACAGACAGCCAGGTATCTAGGAGGTGTCGAGCCAACTTTTCAAAACAGTTTTTCGAGAAGGGAAAAACACAAACATGAATGCAATCAATCATGCAACTCAACCAATGATCCAATCAACACAATAGACTCTCAAAAACATCTCTCAACAACAATCTTAAGCACATGGATCTCAAAACACGCACTCACACACTAAACACGTCTAACCAATTTTATATTTCAAAAACAAGTTAAGACAGTTTAGTGAGCATACATCAATTCATGTAAACCTTGTAATAGCCGAATCACATTGTACCTGCACATGTATCAAAAGTAGCAAAGAATATTGCATGTTGTGTGTGAAAACATCACAAGATTGCATAAGTGTCTCTATGTTATGACGATTTGAGATATGAGAAATCACTCTAACTCACACACAATCATAACTGTTTGATGGGGACTATCACCTTTGAGGTACATCCTATAACTCTCACATCTCTTAGAAAACACGTTTGCAATCATATTTAAAGCATTTTTTTATTTTTTATTTTTTGCTTTTATTTTCTCTGCATATTTTCTTTTTATTAAGCATATTATGCATGGGTATATGAAAGAGAGAAAAGAGATACCCAGTTATGTTAAGCTTTTGACATTGCACTTTTGCTATGCCGAAGCATACAGATGTCAATAACATTGCACTTTTGCTATGCCGAAACATACAAATGTCACATCATGATTGGCGAGTAACAGTGGTGAGATGATTATTTATGCCTTTCTCTTAGGATTTTCTAGTTCAACCCGTCAAAAAGAGTGATACGAGTGTTAAGTTCAAGAGATCACTTAACCTTACTCATCACAAACAAAAAGCTACAAAGCTCACTTGCTTAGTTGTGCATAGAGATGCTCATCTAAGCTAAAAGAGATACAAAGTTCAGAAAAATCTGTTTCAATGGCCATTTTAAGGTTCACAAGAACTGATGTACACAAAACACACACTGTTTTTGTATTATTCTGATTTTTCAATTTTTTTTTTGGAAAAAAAAAACTGAAAATACACAAACAAAAACATGTTAAACAAGATAAAACAATGCATAAAACTAGACTGACTCAAAAATAGAAAGCAAAGCACACAAGTAATGCAAAACAAAAACAAGAAGGAGAGAGAGAGAGAAAAAGTGAATAAGTCACCTGGAGCCCTTTTCCTTCCACACCTTGGAAGAACCTTTCCTCTTAGCAAAACCTTGAACCGATGATGAGGGGAAAGGATTGAAACCGTTCAAATTCGAAAGGACCATGAGGGCTTTGAGAAGATCTCCAAGAGGAGCAAGAGAGGTTTGAAGCTGATTCTGGTTCCCAGATGCTATCATGCCATTGCTCTGTTGAATGACTAACCACTTATAGCAATTTGGTCGAATATGACCGGTAACACCACAATGATGACAGAGATGCTGCTTCTTCTGTTTAGGCTTTTGAGAGTTAGCCTTCTTAGTCCTAGGGTTTTTAGTGTCCTTCTTCTCAAGCTTAGGGGGTGCTCCTAAGATAGAATTGCCCTTGTCTAAGTTCTCACTAGCTAATTCAGTTTTAACATCATTGTTCTCAATTTTAATATTATTAGCAGGAGGAACAAAAATAGTAGTACTAGCAGAAGCATTATTAGAAGAAGAGAATTCATACCCTAATCATGTTCGATCAGAAGCAAATTTCTGAATGCTGAGCATTTCATCCAGCTTCGCACTTGATGCCCTCTCCAATTGAGCTCTAACTTGAAACAACTCTGCTTCAAGTTTCTTGATCTTCTCAGCTAAGAAGTTGTTCTCAAATCTCAGTGCCCCAATAGTTTGATTAGCTTCATCCACCTTTGTGGAAAGTTCCTCACGGTTAAGTTCCACATCACTGAGCTTCTTGGTGGCTAGCCTATAGAGTTTCTCATGCTTCTCAGAAAGCTTGTACAGTTTCTCATAGGCTGTATGGATATCATCTTGATCATCCATCTTTTCAAACTTGGATTCCACCAATTCCTCTTCTTCATCCACATCTTCAACAATCCCTTCAGTGGGATTGACAGTGGCAGTGAAGGCATTCAAAATTCCGTCATCTTTATTGTCGAAATCATCCTCAAGCTCAAGGTTACTTAAGGTAGCAGCTAGTGCGTTGCTCTTCCCAATACTCTTGAGATATGTGGGACACTCCTGCTTTATGTGACCGAAACCTTGACATCCGAAGCACTTGGGTCCTGTGGGAACAGTGTACTGATCGCCATCCCTTGCATCCTTCTTCCCTTTATCTTGGCTCTTGAACTGAGAAGAACTAGATTGCCTACGGTCCTTTTCGAAGCCTTTTCCATTGGCATTTTTCATGAATTTCTTGAATTGCCTAGTGATGTAGGACTTCATCTTAGAGTCTTCATCGTCTGATGACTCATCTATCTCACTGCTCTTGGCCTTTAGTGTCATGCTTTTGCCTTTTCCCGACTTGCCAATTCTTGTCAACCCTAGCTCATATGTTTGCAGATTACCAACCAGCTTAGTCAGAGGAATCTTGTCAATATCCTTTGATTCCTCTATCGCCGTGATCTTGGCATTGAATCTCTCCGGTAGAGATCTAAGCACATTCCTTACAATCTTGGGTTCAGGAATGGTTTCACCAAGATTAAAGGCTGAGTTCACTATGTCCTTGAGCTTGGCATAGAACTCATCAAATAACTCATCCTCTTCCATCTTAATTTCTTCGAAGCTTGCAGTGAGCCTTTGTAGCTTCGAATCTTTGACAGCCTCTGTTCCCTCATAGGTTGCCTGGAGGATGGTCCATGCTTCCTTAGCAGTTTCAGTGGAGGATATCTTCTTGAACTCCTCATTAGTGACTGCACTAAATAAGGCATTCAATGCTCTGCTGTTGAAGTTTGCCGCCTTGATCTTGGCTTCATCCCAATCGGCCGGCGCTTCTTTAGGCTTGGTCCAGCCTATCTCCACAGCTTGCCATACCTTCTCATCTAGAGACTGCAAGAAAGCTCTCATGCGTACTTTCCAGTATGCATAGTTAGTACCATCAAACAGAGGAGGTATAATAAGAGACTGACCTCTATCCATGACAAACAAGGGTCAATGGATCACACACACAAAGATAAACCTAATCAGAGTATGCCTGCTCTGATACCACTTGATAGACCAAAAACTTATTGACCCATTGTGATGGATTAATTAATTAATTAGCCAAGTTTATTAATTAATCAAATTAACATGCAAACGCGTGGTAGCATAAACAAATCATCAATAAACTAAAATATGCAGCGGAAAGTAAATGACACGGTACTTTGTTTACGAATGGGAAAAACTTACACGGCAAAAACCCCACCGGGTGATTTTAATGTCACTACTCCCGAAACTCCACTATTATCACAACAAACGGTTACAAGTAAAGGAATCCCAAGTACCTTACCAACCTACAGTTGAACCCTTACCCCAATACCCAATTGGACTTGTTCTGTAGTGACAGTTTCTCCTTTCAATGCACGGCTCCCAAGTATGTGACTAACTAATTGCGCGGATCTTAGTACTCGACTTCAGTCACCAACTAGAGAAGATTTGTTGGCTGCAAAGTTCTTCAATTTATTCACACGATGAAGATCAAGAAGATACTTGATTACAAAACCCTACGGTGCAAAGACACAGCAATTTCTTCACAAGAGAGATGAACTAGGGCAAGAACTTCATTTAAGTTATAATTTGCATAAACGAGGAATTCTCAATGCTTATGCAACTTGCCACACTTTGACGGTCCTTAAAATAATCCTTTTATATGTCTAGGATCAGGAGAAAAGAAGGCCCAAAGACACATCCACGGATTAGAGTTAAAACAGAATTAGGAATCTATTTTTCTTAAATCTCGACAACTACAAGTGCTAGAACAGCTGTCAAGCCTCAGGGCTAGAACAGCTTCTTAAAGCTCGATAGATGCAACTGTCGAGTTAGCTGTCGAGCTTTAATGAAGAGCACTTCTCAACTTGTTTCTTGGACAGACTTGCATGACTTTAACACTTGATCTTGAAACCTTGTTTCTTGAAGCATTAACCTCATCCTAAATCTACTCAATTACAAGTAAAGTGCGTTTTAACAGAGGATTAGTCAATTACATAAATAATGAATGACATATGTTCTAAACAAGTGAAACACATATGTCCTAATAGGTTTCACTTATACATGATTTCAATTATTGTTTTATATAGTTTTCAACTATTAAATTCAAGGGTTTTTCATTTAAATATATGTGATTAATTGGGCCTTAAGTACCTCTACCATCTTCAATTCAATTGATTATATATATATATATATATATATATATATATATATGCATTTTATGATATCTTAGTCTCACACAACATGCATTCATTATGTAACTTAAAAGTAAAATATTCATTTGTTTTTATTATTTATTTTAAGTAAATTAATAAAAAAATTATTTACATATAAATTTTGATTAAGCCTTTTATCGCACGGGCATAATGCTAGTATATATAAAAACAGAGACCTTATTGGAAAAGCATAAGATACTGCCAAGTGGCAATTAAAATATTCTCAAGTGCCACATCAAAAATAAGCATAAATTAAATATTAATTTTTTGTTTCTTTTGGTTCAATGTTTCAGAACGTTTCTTACCTCACACATATACACAAAACTCTTTTCATTTTAATTCATCATTTACTTCTACCATTTTATATATACCTACTTATAGCCATTCATGTCATTTCATTTTCATGTCAAATACATACAGACCAAAAACTATGTCATTTACCTTCAATCTTTCGATGACACCCACCTAACTCTAATATTGTTGTTTCATCTAATCCCAACCTGTATGAGTTATTTACAACCAACGAATAGGGGGTTTGCATTTTATATTGAGTGACAACGGTAATTACGATTTTTATGTTAAGGTCGGACGTTGTAGATTTGTGGGTTTTGTAAGTGATGTGATTGATTATGAGTGTTTATGATGTGTATTTTGTTTTAGAATTAAGAAGAAAAAGAAAGACACATTCTATATCAACTTTATTCTATAATACTCCTCCAAAGTTGTTGTTGTGTTTTTTTTTTCTTATTACTTTAATTGAATAATTATAATGGATACGTGTTTGCAATTTATAATAATTATCTTTTATGATGAATTTATTACTAATAAAGTTCTATAATAATTATTTTATAATATATATACAGCATTTTTTAAAATTATTTTATATAAAACATTATAATATTAACTGTGTATATGTTAACTTAATAAATTTTTAAAAATTGCTTTGTCGCTGTTGTACCGTGCCCGTGCTTCATAGCTGGTGTGAAACCATCCATAATTCCATATAATTGAATGAAACGGTACGGTCACTGAGCTTTTTTGTCTGGTTCCATGTGGGAGCAATAAAATACAAAAGAATACTCCTGCGCTTCTAAAATTTCATTTAACTATATATACATATAAACGAAAGGAAACAAATTAAACTTTGAAGTGTATATTAACTTATTAAGATAACGGATTTAATCAAACAAGCTAATTATGAGGGTCCCAATCAGAACAGTCTCTCAACCACGCAGAACAAGGTGTTGCATTAGACAATCCAAGATCTGTGTGCAGGAAGACAAGACCCCATTCTATATATATATATATATATATCTCAAGCAACCAGGGAGGGAACCAGTGTGTCTACTCACTCATATAGTCATATTCATCCTTAATATTCTTACCTAGTCAACTCTATCATGGCTTCCACTAAACAACACTACATATGCTTGGCTTTGCTTCTCATCTTGGTAGCTTGCGCTTCTCAAGCCATGTCTCGCACTCTCCAAGATGAGATGTATGAGAGACATGAGCAATGGATGGCTCATTATGGACGTGTATATAAGGACACTATTGAGAAGGAGCAGCGTTACAAGATATTCAAGGAAAATGTAGCATACATAGAATCTTTCAACAATGCTGCAAACAAGCCTTACAAGCTAAGTGTTAACCAATTTGCACATCTCACAAATGAGGAATTCAAAACCTCACGGAACAGATTCAAGGGGCATGAATGCTCCACAAAGACATCTTTCAGATATGAAAATGTCACCGCTGTGCCATCCTCTTTAGACTAGAGAAAGAAAGGAACCGTGACACCAATCAAAGACCAAGGACAATGCGGTCAGTATCAAACTCTTTTAAGAAACACTACTAACTAAATGTTTTCTAACTCTTCATTTTTTTTAATTGTTTTTTTATTACTATTATCAAACTATAGGTTGTTGTTGGGCATTTTCAGCAGTTGCAGCAATGGAAGGTATTACTCAGCTAACAACTGGAAAATTAATCTCTTTATCCGAGCAAGAGTTGGTTGATTGTGATACCAGTGGTGAAGATCAAGGCTGTGAAGGAGGTTTGATGGACAGCGCCTTCCAATTCATCCAAGACAATCACGGCCTCACAACCAAAGCCAGCTACCCCTACAAGGGTGTTGATGGAACCTGCAACCCTAACCAAGAAGAAAAACACGCTGCCACAATTAATGGGCATGAAGATGTGCCTTCTAACAATGAACAAGCCCTTCTGAAGGCTGTTTCTAGCCAGCCGGTGTCTGTTGCCATTGATGCTGGAGGGTCAGATTTCCAATTCTATTCAAGTGGTGTCTTTACTGGAGCCTGTGGCACTAGTCTAGACCATGGTGTTACTGCTGTTGGGTATGGGGTAAGTAATGAGGGGTCTAAGTATTGGCTAGTGAAGAATTCATGGGGTACACAATGGGGCGAAGAGGGGTACATACGGATGCAAAGAGATGTTGCTGCACAGGAAGGCTTATGTGGCATAGCAATGCAAGCCTCTTACCCCACTGCATAAAGATAAAAATAAAAAATCAATGTCCACTACCTCAAAGTAAAATGGTGTGTATGCTTGTTTTTCATTTTCTAAACTATACTACTATTGCTCATAATCTCTATATGTGATTTGTGTATCTTTTATTACACATATATGTCTGTAAGACTATTCCTTGCAATGATATTATATTTGGATTGCATCTTCAGTTTCTTTTGTTAAACTCAGAACTCTATTTTTATTAGAATATTGGTTAAATAATTAAATTTAGAATTTTGTTAATAAGTTAAGCTTTTGAGAGAATTGTTAATTTATCCTGCTATTAGAGCAGATAGTTCTAAGTTTCTCCACTACCTCTTATTAAAAATCCTTTTAAATTTATCATTTTCTAACTGCCTAAACTTTATGGACAATTGGCAAATGTCAGCTTCAAATATGAGAAAATACCTCAGTGTCTTATCTAGCCTGACCAATGCCATAATGTTTAATGGACTTCTGCTTTAAACAATTAAGAATAAGATTTCTGAAACCGATAACAAAAGAAAACACGTTTGATAGGTTCTAAAAGTTTAGAATAATTGGTAAACCGTGAACACAAACTTGTCTAGATATAGATGTTAAAGTCTACAGGATTTATTAGACAATGCCTAAGGTGTTGCAAGTCAGAATACAAGAATATTCAAGCTGCAAAAAAAAAGAATTCAATTTCTGAAGAGTTCAACTGGTCGAGAAACAGGTTCTACCAATCAAAAATCGCAGACATGATTTTTCTGCAGAATTTAAGTCAAGCCCAAGCCAACGAAAACATTTAAGGTTTCAGTTGAACACAACTAGGTATAAAAGGAAAACCCTAACTGCATTTTCAATAATCTGAGAAGACTTTGGAGGTGCTCTTGTGAGATCTAAAAGCTACTATGCCTTCTCCTATCAAAGTCACTATTGGAAATCATTCTTATACCATTAGAATCGGTAGATTTGAAGTTGCTGCAACAAGATCAACATCTAATGATCTGAAACCTTTGAGTGGGATTTCAAAGTCATAAGTATGGGAGCTTGTGTGCTACAAATCCAAGAGAGAAGAGTTTATGGATTTAGAGCTTGCACATGGTCGTGTCAGTAAGTGACTACTGGAGGTAGCAATAAATTTAGGGTTAAATCTTATTGTAAAAACTTCAAATCTCTGTTAATGGATTTGTTTACCTTGAGGATAGTAAGGTCAAATCATCCCCAGGTTTTTACCTTGAAACGGTTCGTTTCATTGGTTTTTCTAGGTAATCATATCCTTGTGTTTTTTTTTTTTTTTTTTGCTGCTGTGTATGATATGATCTATTATTGTTTAACCAAGATCTCATAATTAACCTAAGTAATCACTTAGCTAATAAATTAGGTTAAACAATCTATTTTAAGGGGTCTAAATAAACAAACAAGTGGTATCAGAGTGAGTTCACATTAATTGGATTAATGTCTTGAGTGAGATCATTGATCCCTACTATCATGGATAATTTTAAGTGTCTATCTGCTCATATTGGTGATGAATTGAATAAAAAGGACACTATTTTTTATGTTGATCTTATTGATGCCTATGAAACTCTTCGTAAGGAATTATTTAAATCTATGAAAATTGCTAAGAAATTCAAGGAAGAGATAAAATTGGCTAATCTTGATATAGAGAAATTGATTATGAGATTAGATGAATCTAATAAAAACAATGAATTTTTGAGAAATCAATTTTCCTCTCAAGATGAGAAGGTGAAAAGTTTGGAACAAAAGTTAGCTGAGTTTGAAACTAAACTTGCAAATTTGTCTAATATCAAACTTGTTATTGATAACAAATTTGTTTCTGTTTTTGTTCCTATTAAGGCTAAAGACAAAATTTATATTCCTCCTTTCAAGAGGAATCATAAAGAAAAGGCTTATTTTGCTAGGTTAGACAAAGGTAAAAGTTTTAATGTAGACGCTGAAATTTCTAAACCTATGTCTAAACCTACTGCTAAATTGCAGAAGAAATATGTTTTTGTGCCTACTTGTCACCTCTGTAATGTTGTTGGTCATATTAGATCAAATTGTTCTTTGTTGAGGCAAATACCAAAATCTGAGCCTAGATCTGCTGTTAGGAATGCTGATATTCTAAATTTGTTTCCATTTGTCACTTTTGTGGTGTGTTTGATCACATTTAACCAAACTATAATAAATTGAAATTTAAGCATTCTGTGTTTCAGTTTAGGATATGTGATAATATTTTTCCTGCCATAAGTCATGATAAATTGTTTTATATGTTTTTGAAAAATTTAAGCATGTTGGCTTGTGAAAGGAAATTGCAGGATTTTGGTCTTTCTCAGAAGAATTGTGTAATCCCTCAAATACATTCTGCTTCAAATTGATGCATGTAATGCAAGAATGATTTTTTAGGTACATGGATGGTCACTCTAGTCATCTTCCTTAATTAAATCATGGATGCAAAATCGAGTGTCTACAGTATGTTGTGGATACCGCCTACTCCATCCTCCGGGATGCTGATTTGGACGAGTGCTTGGAGTATAAGACCAATCCTTTGGGTGACTCCGGTCTTTATGATATGATGAGGGTAAGCGTTTCTATTCCATTCATCCCTTTACTTTGATCGTCCCTTTCTGACAATGAGTGGTCTCTTCTTACCCAGGACTTGGTGAGGATGCGGGCTTTACAGGTCTATTGTACATCTTGAGAGGCGTCGTTCAAACGCTTAAAGGAGTGTATAGGGTCTGAAGCAGATGCCTTGAAGAAATTCAAAGAATCTTCTTGGACCCTTGGCCAAAAGGTGATTAATCTAAAGGCTAAGTTGAGCGGGATGACCCATCAAACTGACGATCTGGTGAAGGAGAATCCCAATTTGAAGTCTGAAGTGGCTGCACTCCATGAGTACATGGAAAAAGTGAAGGAGGAGGCCATTGAAGAGTATCAAGGATCCCAACCCTATTGCAATGAAATAGGGGGTTATTATGGGGACGGGATTGAGAACTTTTGCAAACAATCCACCCTTATGTTCCTAAACTTGGACTTTTCCCAAATCCACATCACCCTAACTGCCCTGACGACTCTTGCTGCTGAGCTAATTCCCGACAATGTGGAGACTGACGAAGAGGTGGTGGTGACTGACGGGCCAGGCGGTGTGGTCGACAATCTTGTGAACCCTCCAGTGCAGACTAACAACCTTCCTGCCGATCCTTGAAAATTTTATTTGTACTCTTTTCTTCTTTTTCTTTTGTCAGCCTTTTATTTGTAACTTAAAAACAATGATGGCCCCTTGTTTTGGGTATTAACTTTATCTTTGCCCTTTGTTTTGGGTCGATATTTTACACATCAAAGCTTTACTTCATAACTTGTTTTGTGCAAGTGTTGATGCTCATCGGTTTACTCTAATTTATTGTTGAATCGTCGGTTTGTTATAGTTTATTCTTGAATCGTCAGTTTGTTATAGTTTATTGTTGAATCGTCGGTTCAACGGTTTTTATCTCATTATTGAGTACCAAGGGTGATGATTCATCAGTTACTTCATCTTAACCCTTCTATCCCCCCAATTGTCGGGTTGCCCTCTTTTGGGTTTTGGAAAAGATTAAGTGTACTCATACCCATCCCTAGGTAGGACTCAAGATGTGATCAGGTGCACGAGGGCATTCTTGATCATCGATCCACCCCTTAGGTAGGACTCAGGATTTGATCAGGTGCACGATGGCATCTTGAATTGTCTGTCCACCCCTTAGGTAGGACTTAGGATTTAATCAGGTGTACGAGGGCATCCTTAATTGTCGATCCACCCCTTAGGCAGGACTTAGGGTTTGATCAAGAACACAAGGGCATCCCGGATCATCTGTCCACCCCTTAGGTAGGACTTAGGATTTGATTAGGTGCATGAGGGAATCCTGGGTTGTTTGTCCACCCTTTAGGTAGGACTTAGGATTTGATCAGGTCTTTGCCTTTCACAGGAATTTCCTTATCGTAGATAATAATAGCTTTATTTGAAGATAACTAGATAAAAAATGTTGATAACTTGCTGTTTGATCAGCTAGACAAAATAGGTTTTTTAACTACTTGAACAAAATTTAAAAGAAAGCAATAACATAAACAATAACATAAGTCATTGCTGGTGCACTAGTGATAGTATCTCCTGAGGTGATCAGTATTCCAAGGATGGTGCAGCCTTTGTCCATTAAGTGTCTCCAAGTAGTAGGTACCCTTCCTGTTGCAATCAATGATTCTATTTAGGCCTTCCCAGTTGGGTCCTAACTTTCCTTGTGCGAGATCTTTTGTGGCTGTGGTCACTTTCCTCAAGACAAGGTCCTCAACGCTGAAGTGTCGAGGCTTCACCTTGGCATTATAGTGCTTGGCCATGAGGCCTTGGTATCGTGTCATTCATTGCTCAACAGCCACCTTTACCTCGTCCAACATCCAAGTGCAGACGGATCCCCTCTTCATTCTTCCTTTCGTCATGGTGGGCTATCCTGCAGCTTTCTATTCTCACTTCCGCGAGGATGATAGCCTCACTTCTGAATACTAGATTGAACGGTGTTTCTCCTATGGGTGTCCGAGTGTTGTTCTATATGCCCATAAGACGGTTGGTAACTCGTCCAGCCATATCCCCTTTACCCCCTCCAACCGAGTCTTGATCAGTTTAAGCAAGGATCGATTTGTAACCTTAACTTACCTATTGGCTTGTGGGTGGGCGGGTGAAGAGTAATGGTTTTTGATCCCCAATTGATTGCAAAAGTCTCTAAACGCATCATTGTCTAACTGTTTGCCGTTGTCAAAGACTAGGACCCTAGGGATCCCAAATTGATAGATGATGCTCTTCCAGACAAAGTTACGAACATTCTTCTCCATGATGGTTGCCAGTGGTTCTACCTCTACCCATTTGGTGAAGTAGTCGATCCCCACAACTAGGAACTTAAGTTGTCGCATTGCCATCAGAAAGGATCCCATGATGTCTAGTCCCTATTGAGCAAAATGCCATAGAGTGTTCATTTGGGTGAGTGGTTCGGCCGGTTGCCTTATGACATTGTTGGCACTTGTCACATGCCTTTACATAGGATTGGGCAACTTTCTACATTGTAGGCCAATAGTATCTTGCTCATATGAGCTTATGGACTAATGATCGTGCCCCTGAGTGATTTCCGCACACCCTTTCATTGATTTCCCTCATGACATAGTCTGCCTCGTCAGATATCAAACACCTTAAGTATGGTTGGGAGAAACCTCTCTTGTATAGTACATCCGCTATCAGCATGAAGCATGCTGCGTGAACTTTCAATCATCTGGATTCATCACAGTCTACGAGAAGTGTCTCTTTCTTAAGGTAAGAAACGATCGGAGTTGTCCAATTAGCACCCATTGGAATCATCTGTATCTCCAATTACTCAATGGTAAGGGGTTGTTGAACGAAATATAGGACCTATCAGTCGACCACAATGTGTTTTATGGATGCAACTTTGGCCAATAGATCGGCGTGTTCGTTGTCTTCTCTTAGGACTTGTAAAAACTTTACTACAAAGGTTTGATTCATCGTTTTCTAATAAGGTCGAGATACTTTTTCATTCGTTCGCCTTTGGCTTTGTAGTCTCCATTGATATGCCTAATGACTACTTGGGAGTCGCTATGAAGGACAACTGTTGAGGCCCCAGCTGATTTGGCCAAATCGAGCCCCATGAGAATGGCTTTGTATTTGGCCTTATTGTTAGTTGTCGGGAATTGGAGTTAGATGACATATTCAATGATATCCCCTTCGGGAGATTGAAGGACCACCCCGATCCTTCCAGCTCGTTTGTTGGACTATCCGTCTGTTTGAACCTTCCAAAGGGTTGCCCTCTAGTCATCGGTTTCGTTTGTTGTGAATTCTGCGATGAAGTTAGCCAAGGCTTGGGCCTTGATTACAGCCCTCGGGCGGTACCGTATGTTGAACTTGCTCAGCTCTATCGCCCATAGGACCAATCATCTGGAGGCCTTTGGTTTATTCATTGTCTTCCAAAGAGGCTTGTCCGTTTGAACCACTATGGTATGCGCTTGGAAGTATAGCTTAAGCTTGCGGGCTACTATGATCAAAGAGAAGGGTAAATTCTCCATAGGTGGGTATCTCACCTCCGCCCCCCTGAGTGCTTGGCTTGTGTAGTACACTGGAAACTGTACGTGATCCTCTTCAAGGATCAGGGCCGAACTGACGACTGTGGGAGATACAACCAAATATAGGAAGAGATCCTCGTAGTGTTTCGATGGACTTAGGAGCGGTAGGGAGGCCAAGTATGCCTTCAATTCTTTGAATGCTTTTTGACATTCGTCGATCCATTCAAAGGCTTTCCTCAGGATCCTGAAGAATGGTAGGCATTTGTCCGTTGCCCTTGAGACAAATCTATTGAGCACCGCAACTCTTCCGTTTAGGCTTTGCACCTCCTTAATGTTCTTCGAGGGGCTCAATACCCCATTGGGATACCATAAAGCCAATGAATTTTCCGATGATACCCCGAACACACATTTGCTGAGGTTGAGCTTCATTCCATAAAGGCAAAGAGTCCTAAACGTTTCCTCAAGATCATTCAGGTGGTGATCCTCCTCTTTGCTTCTCACCAACATGTCATCTACGTATACTTCAACGTTCCGCCCGATCTGCAGGGTAAACATCTTGTTCACAAGCCTTTGGTATGTTGCTCTCGCATTCTTTAATGATGAACAATGTCTTCTTTTGGTCTGATTCCTCAAGCTTGATCTGGTTGTATCTGGAGAAAGCATCCATGAAGCTTAACAACTGGTGTTTAGCCATCAAGTCCACGAGGAGATCGATCTATGGGAGGGGGTAGCTATCCTTTGGGCATGCTTTACTTAGGTCAGTGAAATACACACACATTCTTCACTTCCTATTTTCCTTCTTGACCATGACCACGTTGGCCAACCATTCGGGGTAGTAAACTTCTCTAATGAAGCCTGCATCCAACAGTTTATGGACCTCTTCGACAATGGCATTGTCCTTTTCTTGGGCGAAGACCTGTTTGCTTTGGCAGGCAAGTGGAAAGGATGGGAAAACGTTGAGCTAATGGACCATGATGCTTGGGTCGATCCCCAGGCATATCTTCATGGCTCCAAGGGAAGATATCTAAGTTGTTTTTTAGGAAAAGGATTAGCCCATCCCAAAAGGGTTGGCTTGCGTGTCGATGCGAGTGACCCGATCTGGGCGTCCTTTGTCCAGGGAAATGGTCTCCAATTCCTCTATCAGCTCTACTTTTACTTGTTGCTCTTCAATATTCATGGTGGTTACTCGTTCGTCCATCTCTGGCATAGCCACATAGCATTTCCAGGCTGCCACTTGATCTCCTTGGGCCTCTCCTATCCCATACTCCATTGGAAACTTCAATAGTAGGTGATATGTGGATGTGGTTGCCTTCCATGTGTTGAACATTGGTCACCCTATGATGGCATTGTAAGATGACAAGCAATCTACTACCAAGAAAGTGACATCCCATATGGTTTTGTCGAGGATAGGTGCTGATGGTAACTGGCAATGTAACAGATCCGACGGGTATGACCTTCATTCCACCGAAGCCCACTAGAGGGGCATCTGAAGGTGTGAGCCGTTCCCTACCGATCCTCATCTGTTGGAAGGCTAGATAGTAGAGGATGTCAACTGAGTTTCTATTTTCCAGTAAGACCCTTCGGGTATTGAAGTCTGCAATGGTCAAACCGATCACCAAGGCATCGTCATGTGGGTGATGGACCCATCGGGCATCCTTCTCAGTGAAGCTGATCACCGAGTCGTCCATCCGAAAAAGCTTGGGCAGACGACCGGTGAATTGGACGTTTTACACCATTCGTAGGTATGTCTTCCTTGCTTTCCTCGAGGATCTGATCATCATGACTCCCCCGAAGATCACTCTTATATCTCCAAGTGGAGCTCTAGGTTGCTCCTCAACCTGTCAATTTGGTTCTTGGTCCCTTGGTGGGTTTTCTCCTACCTTTTCTCACCCTACGAATCGTTGCAATTTTTCTTATCTAATGAAGGCTTCTATCTATTGCTTTAGGTCATAGCAATTGAAGGTGTCATACCCGTGGTCACGGTGGAAGCGGCAATACTTATTCCTCGGCCTTCTATTTGGGTCGCCCTTTAGCTTACCTAGCATGCCAAAGCAAGGTCATCTCTGATTTGCATCGGAACTTGATCAAGTAGGGCGTTAAGTGGAATGAAGTTGGCCATTCGCCCTGGCAGGGGTCTTGACCTTCGTTCGTCCTTTCTGTCGCCTGTTTTGACTAACTTCCTTCCCTTTTTTAGACGGGGATCGTCATGCTTCTCTCGCTTCTTCGGTCCACCCCCTTTAACAATCATGGCATCCTCAACATTTATATACTTCGTGGCTCGGTATAACATGTTAGCCATGGTCTTCGGGTCGTTCTTGTAAATTGAGAATAAGAACTTTTCGGATTGGAATCCATTGGTGAAGGCTGTGACCAGGACCTTATCATCGGCTTCATCGATCAGTAGTGCCTCATTGTTGAACTGAGTGACAAACGACCTTAAGCTCTCATCGTCCTTACTTGATATTTAGGAGGCTTGCCGAGGACCTCTTGTATCACAAACCTCCAATGAAGTGTGTGATGAAAAGCCGACTCAATTCCTTGAAGGTTGAGACAGTATTGGGAGTTATATTGCTAAACCATACTCGAGCTGGTCCTTTGAGTGTGGTGGGGAAGGCTCTGCACATGCCAAAGTGTTTGTTAGTGCCCATGCCAAATTTTTGGAAGATGATATTGTGAATAACTTTAATCCTAAGAGTAAAGTTGTTTTGGTTTAAATAAATGAACCTATAGTTGAACAATCAATGGATAAAACTAGGGATGATGTGGTTGTATTAGATACACCACATGATACTACTCATGAGATGTCTAGTACACAAGTGCCTCATTGTAGTGGGAGGATTGCTCGGCCACCTATAAGATTTATAGGTTTGGGAGAAGCTTATGAAGCTATCTTAGGAGAAGTCGAATCTGGTCCTTACACTTATGAAGAAGCAATGAATGATATAGATGCACATCATTAGGTCCAAACTATGAAATCTGAATTGGATTCTATGTATTCCAATCATGTATGGGATCTTGTAAAGGCACCTAACGACATTACACATGTTGGTTGCAAATGGGTTTACAAGAGGAAGAGAGGGATAGATGGAAAGGTTGAAACCCTTAAAGCAAGACTAGTGGTGAAAGGGTATACACAAAAATAAGGTATCGACTATAATGAAACTTTTTCGCCAGTAGCCATGCTTAAGTCTATCAGATTCTCTTATCCATTGTTGCTCATTATGATTATGAGATATGACAAATGGATGTCAAGACTACATTTCTTAATGACAATCTTGAAGAAGAAATCTATATGATGCAACTAGAAGGTTTCATAGTAAAGAACCAAGAGCATATAGTATGTAAGTAGAAAATGTCCATTATGGACTTAAACAAGCATCTAGGTCATAGAACATTAGATTTTATTAAGCAATCAAGTCATTTAGTTTTGAACAAAATCTTGATGAACCATGTGTGTACAAAAGACATCGAGATAAAGTAGTAATGTTCCTAGTGCTTTATGTTGATGATATTCTACTCATTGGAAATGATGTAGGGGTAGTGTCATCGGTTAAAGTTTGGTTGTCAAGCCAATTTGATATGAAGGACTTGGGCAAAGCTAACTATATTCTAGGGATCAAGCTTTGGCAAAATCGAAAGAATAGGATGTTGGGTTTGTCACAAACTGGATATATAGATAAGGTTCTAGAACGGTTTAGCATGCAAAACTCCAAGAAATGATTACTTCCTTTCAAACATGGAGTTCCTCTCTCTGATGACCAAAGGCCTAAGACTCTTGAGGAAGAAAACATGATGAGACAAGTTCCTTATGCTTCAGTAGTGGGAAGTCTCATGTATGTCATACTATGTACTAGACCAGATATTTGTTATTCAATGGGCATGGTCAGCCGATATCAATCAAATCCAGGACCTAAACATTGACAAGCGGTAAAGCATATTCTCAAGTATCTAAGGAGAATGAGGGATTATATGCTTGTTTACCGTTGTGAGGATTTGATTCTCATTGGCTATACAAATTCAGATTTTCAGTCAGATCTTGATTCCAGAAAGTCCACTTCAGGTTGTGTATTCACCTTGGGAGGTGGAGCCATAAGTTGGAGGAGTGTTAAGCAATCTTGTATTGCCATAAGTTGGTGTGTATGTATGAGTGAAGCCACTCCTTTATTCCCTCTTGGAAACACCACACTTCTTGAGCGTAAAGTGGAATTGGAGTGAAGATTAAAAGTGTTCCCATGTACTTCTAATATTTTGTTTTGAATTTTACCACACTAAGGTACGCTGTCTTGTTCATAAATTCTGAAATTTACATAGTACATGTTATCAATCATAAATGAAATAGATCCGTGTTTGTTGCTTCCGCTGTGTGTTTTGTATGAGATACAAAACCAGATTAACCAACAATTGATATCAGAGTGGTCTTCAATTTCGAATCTGCATAACAAGTTTTATGAGTTTTGGAATTAGTGACAATAGTTTCATGTTGTTAGAAATTAGTTTTCTGCATGGTTGCTAAAGTTATTGTTTGATACAAACTGATATTGATGTTATGATGCTGTTTAAATTTGAATGTAAGTATGTTAAATTGAACTTTAAGGCTATAGCATCAATGAAATTCAGTTTTGATATCAATCTCTGTCTATTATGTTCATATGATGGTTGTTTGTTCATAAAAAAAAAAAATTAAAAAACTGTTTAAGAAAAATTCTAGAAAATTCAAAATTCGCGAAGCTCGATCGATCAAGCATCTATCGAGTAGGTAGAATTTATCTCAATCGATCGAGGTACATTCTCAATCGATCGAGGATTGAAGATTCACAATTTTCTCTAAATTTTTTTTACATGTATAAAGAGCAAGGCTATGTGTAATTAGTTTACGCATGTTTTAAAATTAAAAACCTTTATTTTAAAACATCTAGTGGGAGAGAGATACAAGGGTTGGATCTCATGGCCTCTATTATCAGTTCATAGTAGTGTGGGATAAGCACCTTGTCTTGACATATATGCCTCGCGATCCCAAAGGAGGGTGTTTATTTCATAGTACTACAAGATTGAACTTACCCGTTTAAAGTAGTGTGGACAAATACCTCGTCTTGGCATATATGTCTCACGATCCCAAATGAGGGTATTTTGTTTCATGGTACTACAAGTTTAAACACTATAAAAGGGAGATGAAATGTGGCTACACATGATTCTTGATAATGGTGTACACTAGACTAAGTGTAATGTTAACCTCTCAAAGAAACTATATCATTATTACTTAGAGGCTAAAGGTAATACAGCATATTATTAGTGTTTGATAAGAGTTATCATGATGGCACTAATAATGAGAATAGTTCTCAATCAATCATAGTGTTTATAATAAACTTGCTACCAAGGAATTATAGACATGGGATTGGGTTGTCATTGAATATTTTATATTATGGTTTTATTAAGGTTCTATACTATATGCTTATATGCTAAATTGATAATGTTCAGTTTACTTATTATATTCATGTTTATTGTTTTTAGATTTTATCATGGCATCATTTAGCTCACTTGTTGCTATTCTTAATCAAGACAAACTGATTGGGTTCAACTATGTTGACTGGAAAAAAAATTTGGACATTGTCTTTACAGCTGAAGAGCACAAATATGTGCTTTGTCAACCTTGTTCTAGCTTTCCTTCATTAGATGCTCCTCTTGAGGAAAAACAGCGATATGATCGTTAGCAGAAATCTAATGAGATGGACAAGTGTTATATCCTAGCATCTATTTCAAATGTTCTACAACATCAAATGCAAGATGTAGAACTAGCTTCGGACATTATGCTAAGTCTAAAGGAGATGTTTGGTGAGCAAGGCCGTTCTGCAAGGCAAAAAACTATGAGGCAAATTTATAATACCAAAATGGCTAAAGGTAGTTCAGTGAGGGAGCATTGTCTTAAGATGATCTCTAATTTGAATACACTAGAAGTTTTAGGTGCCGACATTGATGAAGAATCCCAAGTAGATATGATACTCCAGTCGCTACCAGAATCATTCAAGGAATTCAGACTTAATTATAACATGAACAAAAAGATTTATTCATTGTCTGAATTAATGAATGAGTTAGTGGCGGCGGAAGACATTCTTAATACATCTAGTGTTAAAGTCAATTTGGGTGAAGCTTCTTCTTCTTAATCTAAGTCGAAAGACAAAGGTAAAAAGAAGAAGAAGGTCTTCACCAAGCAAGATGGTAAACAAATTGCCTTAGGAGTTGCCAACAAGGGAACGAAGAAGGAGTACATCAAAGGAAAGTGTTTCCATTGTGGTGAAAAAGGGCATTGGAAGAGGAATTGTCCAAAATTCATAGCTACCAAGAATAAGGGTATGAAATGTTCATTCCTTCTTGAAATATCTTTAGTACATAATCTCACAGATTCCTGGTGTGTGGATTCAGGTTGTACTAATCAAATCTGCAATTCTTTGCAGGGGTTCTAGGAGACCAAAAGACTGAATGAAGGAGACCTTTTTCTTACTTTGGCTGATAGGAGCAGGATTTCGATTGTAGCTGTTGGAGTGTTTAATTTATGTTTTAGTTCTAGAGTTTTAATATAAGAAGACTGTCCATATGTACCTAATGTTTGTAAGAATTTAATTTCTGCAACTTATTTGGGTAAACATGGGTATTGTGTTATCCCGAAAGACAATGTTGTAATAAAGAAGGATAAAGTGTTTATCTATTCTGGCAATATTGTGGATGGTCTTTATATTTTAACTCCTGATAAGCATGAATTATACAATTCTGAAATAAATAATAACTCTCATGTAAAATCATTAAAGAGAAAGTTTCCTTTTAATGATGCATATTAATTCAAATAGAATTCAAAGACTGATCAAAGATGGACTCTTAGAGCCATTGGACTTTGATAAATTTCCAGTTTGTGAATCTTATTTGAAGGGTAAAATGACCAAACTATCTTTTAATGCAAAAGGTAGAAAAGCCCAAGAGTTGCTTGAATTAGTTCATACAGATGTATGTGGTCCTATGTCAACCCAAGCAAAATGAGGTTATGAGTACTTCATCACTTTACGGATGATTACTCAAGATATGGTTGTGCACCTAATAAGACGGAAGTTCGAAGCCTTTGACAAGTTCAAAGATGTTAGGGCTGAAGTTGAGAATCAATTGGGTAGACACATAAAAGCCATTCGATCTAATCGAGGTGGCGAATACCTTCTTGGGGATTTCAAGGATTATCTAATTCAAAATGGGATTGTATCCCAATTGACTGCACTTGGAACTCCTCAACAAAATGGTGTAGCGGAATGAAGGAATAAGACTATTTTGGAAATGGTTAGGTCCATGATGAGTTACTCAACTTTACCAGTTTCATTTTGGGGATATGCACTAAAAACTTAAATGCATATTTTGAATTTTGTTCCATCAAAATCTATTCCCAACACACCCAAGGAATCGTGGAGTGGGCGCGAACCTAATATGAAATATCTCCACATTTGGAGATGTCCAGCACATGTGTTGAAAGGGAAGTCTGATAAGTTGGAAGCAAAAATAGAAGTATGCATGTTTTTAGGGTATTCAAAAGAAACTAAGGGTTATTTATTCTATAATCGTAAGGATAACAAAGTTTTTGTTAGTACCCATGCCAAATTTTTGGAAGATGATTATGTGAATAACTTTAATCCTAGGAGTAAAGTTGTTTTGGCTGAAATAGATGAACATGTAGTTGAACAACCAATGGATGAAACTAGGGATGATGTGGTTGTATTAGATACACCACAAGATACTACTCATGAAATGTCTAGTACACAGGTGCCTTATCGTAGTGGGAGGACTGTTCGGCCACCTATAGATTTATATGATTGGGAGAAACTTATGAAACTATCTTAGGAGAGGTTGAATCTGATCCTTACACTTATGAAGAAGCAATGAATAATATATATGCACATCATTGGGTCCAAGCTATGAAATCTGAATTGGATTCTATGTATTCCAATCATATATGGGATCTTGTAAAGGCGCCTAACAGCATTAAACTTGTTAGTTGCAAATGTGTTTACAAAAGGAAGAGAGGGATAGATGGAAAGGTTGAAACCTCTAAAGCAAGACTAGTGGTGAAAGGGTATACACAAAAATAAGATATTGACTATGATGAAAATTTTTCGCCAGTGGCCTTAAGTCTATCAGAATTCTCTTATCCATTGCTGCTCATTATGATTATGAGATTTGACAAATGGATGTCAAGACTGCATTTCTTAATAGTAGTCTTGAAGAAGAAATCTACATGATGCAACCGAAAGGTTTCATAGCAAGGAACTAAGAGCATATGCTATGCAAGTTGAAAAGGTCCATTTATAGACTTAAACAAGTATCTAGGTCATGGAACATTAGATTTGATCAAGCAATCAAGTCATTTGGATTTGAACAAAATCTTGATGAACCATGTGTGTAAAAAAGATATCAAGATAAAGTAGTTGTTGGAAAATACATTTTTGTATCTCATACAAAACATGTGCAGAAAAAATTAATGGATCTACTTCATTCGCAACTGATAACATGTACTATATAAGTTTCAGAATTTAAAAACAAAAAAGCATACCTTGATGCGGTGAAACTTAAAACCAACGATTAGAAGTACTTGGGAACACTTTTAATCTTCACTCCAATTCCACTTAATGTCTAAGAAGTGTGGTTTCTCAATTAGTTTCTAATGAGAGAATAGGAGAGTGTCAAACACTTACATGCAAACTATTTCATTATGATATTGTTACTTAATGAAAAAACTTATGAAATTCTGTATGTTTCTCTCCTTATATATAACTGATTATCTAATTGGGCTAACTTTTTGGGTCATTCTAATTGGGCTCTTGTGTGTGGCTTGGAGTGGGACCAAAAGTGACCAATAGGACACTAGCTCCAATGGGCCTTGGGCTTTTCTGTCAACTCTTGACAAATCCAAAGTTACCATTACCTATATTTAATACCACTATATAAATATAGTTACACTCTAGGCCTTATCTATAATGTATATCCCAAGACTTTATTGTACATGCAACTCATTCATTAAAATATTCGTAATAGTACAAAATTATGAATATAGACTGCCACTTTGAAGATTACTACATCTTAATCCTTGAGTACCCGGTTTAATCCTTTAAGTTATTCATCATATATTTATGAAATTCAATTCCATAAATATATACTTTAGTAACTCCTTATTAAAGTGGTTGGGCCCAACTCTCTGAATAACCAAACCCATTAAACTTATCTCAAGGGAACATTTTGTATCTCCGTTAAGAGATTATGAATTCCATCTTGAGAATATATGTTCTATCAACACTAAATGTGGCTGCCCAACATACTTAGGTTTTGATCATGACTTCAGATCTCACTCCTGATATATCAAAGTAACCTACACTTCATGATTAGGTTCATTATCCTCTTAGGATTAAGAGTTCATGTAAATAGAAGTCGTGAGATTTATTATTCATTTGATAGTCATTAGGAGAATAATAAATCTCACAACAGTCCAGTTCAATATGTCTTAACTCTTAAAACATATCAACATACCAACTAGAAGTCTCCAATTCCATGATTAAGACAAATCATCTTAGTTGATATGTTATAGTCTTCGCAGATGATATTCCCAATTTCATCACCAACTACAAACTAAAATTCTAAGTTTACAAAGAACTTGTGATCTATATCTTCTGTGACTTTTCACATAAATCACATATTATGCATCTCATGGACTAAAATAATGCTCCATTAGTTCATATATAAATAGTTTCATATAATTAAATAAATTATTTATTTATGACATGCCAATAAATTAGATTTTAGGACATAAACTCCAACAATCTTCCACTTGTCCTCAAAGACAATTTACCATATATCCAACACTTATCTCCCTTTAGAGTATTTCACAATCACTCTATGGCAAAGCTTGGAAACAAGTTTCAGCTAGATTTATTCCATAAATTATCTTTTCTACTACTACTCAAAGTACTCATATCTCTCTAATGAGATAATATTTACACTTAATGTGTATCTTCACCACCTAGGATGAATACATATCTTGAAGTCTAACTTCATGAATCACAATCAAACTACAAGTCAGTATTTGTACATACAATATCTATCAAAGCCTTACTTTTTTGGACAAGCATATAATCCCTCATTCTCCTAAGATATTTGAGTATATGCTTTACTCCTACTAAATTAAGTGATCTTTGATTCAATTGATATTTGCTTACTATGCCCACCGCAAAATATATATTTAACCTAGTATTTAGCATAGCATAAAGACTTCTTAATATGCTCTTCCTTTTATATATCTTAGGACCATAGCTCTTTATAAAGGAACTTCAAACTTAAAAGGAAAGAATCATTTCTTGAAGTATTACATGCTATACTTGGCTAGAATCTAATCTATTTAAGCAGTTTGGGATAGACTAAACATCTTAATTCTGAATTTTAACAAAGTTTAATTCTTAGGATGTGACCAATCTTTCCCAAGTACTTTATATCGAACTGGACTAGACAACCAAAAACTCCATTGATGACAATAACTCTACATCATTCTAAATGATTAGAATGTCATCAACATACATTAAGAAATTTATTATTCTATTATAGCTTTTACACACGTAAGGCCGTTTAATACTAGATCAAAATCAAACAATTTGATTTCTTGATCAAAGATGATATTTTATGATTTATATGCTTGCTTTAGTCTATAAATGGAATTTAAGCAACTTGCATACTAAACACCACTGGTTCTTTGTTATGTACAAGTCTAGTTACATCATATAGATGTTTTTCTCAAGATTGCCACTAAAAGAAGCTTTCTTGACATTCATTGTCATATTTCATTCAAATGAAATACAATGAATAAGAAAATCTAGATAGTGTCAAACTTGACTATTGGTGAAAAAATCTTTTCATAGTCGAACCATTTCTTTTCGGAACAAATCTTTTCGCCACTAGTCTTGACTTTGAAGGTTTGCACCTTCAGTTCTATTAATCTCATTTTTCTTGTAGACCTATTTGAGAACAATAGGCTTAATGCCATTAGGCCCCTCTACAAGTTCTAGACTTTAAATAGAATCTAATTTTATTTATATAACCTTGATCCAATAATCCATATTCATATCATCTATTGTGGAATGACTTCAAAAATTTTATATCATTTATTGAGGATCAAATTCATATCCTTGTGGAATGACTTCAAAAAATTTATCCCAAAAGTATGAATTTCTTTGGTAATTAACAATCCTCCCACTACGATATTGTACTTGTGTACTAGCTAAATATTTAGAATAATCCCTTGTGGTGTATCTAATACAACCATCTCATTTCTAAATGTATTCTATAGTTGTCTTACAACAAATTCTGACATTTTTCTTCTAGAACAATTCTATGTATAGCTTTAAGATTATTCACATAGTCATCATCAAGAACTTTGTATTTGTACTTTACAAACATCTTGCTTTCTTTATGACTACCAAAAAAATCTTCTGCAATTCCTTTTGGATACCCAGCATAAACACACATTTTCCTATCTTTTGATTTCAATTTGTTAGACTTCCTTTCTAGCACAAGTGCAGGATATCCCGAAAAGTGGAAGTATCAAATACTAGGTTTTCACCCAATCCATAATTTGACAAATGTCCTAGGAAAAAACTTTTGAAATCAATTTTAGAAAATGTATAGTAAAACATAGAGTATATCTCCAAAAGAAATAAGCAAATGGAAATACTTATCATATACTTATACTATTTCTAAAAGAGTCTTATTCCTCCTTCATATATGCACTAACTTAAAGAAGTCATTGAAACTACATTCTTTTACAAAAGGAGCCCTAGATCATATTATCCTCTAAATAGAATTCATAGACTGGGAATATAACAAAATAATGGTTCTAAAAGCCTATTTTTCACCTATCTTGAATATCATTTAGATTAATAAGATCTAGACAAAAGTGTCAAAACATACATTGCTAAAGGATAAAAACTTTCTCTTTAAAAAGTAAAACATATAAATTTCCATCTAGAAAATAATCATGGACAATGCTTAGCTTTGCCAAAACCGGAAACACTTTCTTTTTCGTCATGCTTTTGAGTCTAATTTCCTTTTGGCAACTACTAGGGCAACTAGCTTCTCCAACTGTTTGGTATTATAATTTCTTCTTACCACCCTTACCTTTCGGTCTAAGCTAAAAATTTGAATTAAATCATATTGATCTTAGCCTTAGCTTTTAGGATGTCTTCCTTTGCGTAGAACTTACTCATCAATTTACATAATAATAAAAAATTATTTCCAAAACAATCTAAATTGATCAAATGATTCCAACAAGGACTTGTGGATCATATACATATGAGATTAACATTTAATCTCTACATCCAAGAATTCCAATTTATTTAAAAAATAAAATAAAATATTTTCATAAAATGATATAGAATTGGAACTCCTTAATCTTTTCTTGGCATTCAATATGACTTATATTGAATATCGTCTAGTAGCACGATATTTCATACCAAAACATCTCATTTAGACTTAATATTAAGTTTAAGTCTAGTATTAACTCTTGCATTTCATGCAGTAACACAATTGAGATAGAAGCCAATAAAACATTATAGCATTTCAATGGAGACTATGATCATATCATAAGCTATCTTCCATTAATGCATCATGTATAGGAAATCATGACAATGCTGAATCTAAACATATTTATGTACTTCAGCTCCTTTAAGCACCATGTCCAAAATTATTTCTTAGTTAATGTGATTCAGTTAAAATAGTAGCTAGAGAACAAAATTTATGACAACTTTATTTTGATACTATGAACATAATTACAGGGACATTATATTTTGTATCCATAACCATATAGTATGGAACCTGAAAAACGTACTATACTAGGTGCAACGACAACTTAATCCCGCAATTAATATTCTTTAGCATAGAGTGAATACCAACCACTATGATTAGGCGATAAATATTCTCATTATTAATGCTATCATGGTAACTCTTACCAAACAAAAATAATTTGCCGCTCTTTCTTTAGCCTCTAAGTAATAATAGCAAGGACACAGCATAGAGGATACTATCAAACTTAGTCTAGTGTACACCATTGCCTATACCCATGTGTAGTTACACAAATCTACCCTTGGAAGGTTTAATCTTGCAGTACCATGACGCAAAACACCCTTCACATGGAATGCAAGGCTCGAAGCCAAGACAAGGTGCTTGCCCACACCACTATAAACCGGGAAGTTCAATCTTGTAGTACCATGAAGTAAACATCCTCCGCATGGAACGCAAGGCTCAAGGCCAAGACAAGATGTTTACCCCACACCACTATGAACCGACAATGGAGACCGTGAAATCCAACCCTTATATCTCTCTCCCACTAGAAATTCTAAAACAAGTGGATTGTATTGAGAACATTGTGATCTCATCACAATTTTAACCCTACACATCAAATGTGTTTAATTGTTTGAATTCGATGTGATGTTACTAAGTCACGTCACAATAGCATAACGAACATTCGCGCAATCACAAAGAAGTTTAACCTTGTAATCCGTGAAGTAAATACCCTCCGTATGGAATGCAAGACTGGAAGTCAAGACAAGGTATCTATTCACATTACAATAAACTTAACAAAAGGGTTATTTAAGCACTCCTACTCGTTATTTGGGTTTTTCCTTAAATAATTGTGATCCCATCACAACTAATAACCTTGCACTTGTTCAAGACTTTAATCTCAATAGAATCACTGACTAAAATGGAAGTCCTAAACTATTAGGATTCCTTAAACACTAATTGTTAGGACATATGTGGTTCACTTGTTAAGAACATATGTCGTTCTTTTTTGTAATTGGCTAATCCTTTGACAAAACGCACTTTACTTGTATTTTGGTAGATTTAGGATGTTTTAATACTTCAAGAAACAAGGTTTCAAGATCAAATATTAAAGTCATGCAAGTCTATCCAAGAAACAAGTTGAAGAAGTGCCTGTCATTAAAGCTCGACATCTGGCTTGACAGCTTCATCTATCGAGCTTTAATAAGCTGTTCTAGCCCCGAGGCTCGACAGCATCTCGACACCTCTAGCTGTCGAGGTTTAAGAAAAACAGTTTTTCAGATCTGTTTTGATTCCAATCTGTGGATATATCTTTGGGCCTTCTTTTCTCATAACCCTAGACATATAAAAGGATTATTTTAAGGGCCGTCAAAGTATACACAAGTTGCACAAGCATTGAGCAAAGTCTATTCAAGCAATTTGTGACCAGAGACAAAGTTTACCCTAGTTCATCTCTTTGTGAAGAAGTTGCTGTGTCTTTGCACCATAGTGTTCTATAACCAAGCATCTTCTTGTTCTTCATTGTGAGAATAAAATGAAGAATTTTGCAGCCAACATCTTTCTCAAGTTGGTGATTGAAGTCACGTACTGGGATCCACGCAATTAGTTAGTCACATACTGAGAGCCGTGCATTGAAAATGAGAGATTGTCACTACAGAACAAGTCTAATTGAGTATTGGGATAAGGGTTCAACTGTAGGTTGATATAAGGTACTGCAATTCCTTTACTTGTAACCGCTTGTTTTAATCTCATTAAAACTTCTAATTAAAATAAATTAAGGACTTTTAAACATACAACAATTCCAATCGCATTAGAATGTTTGTTAAAGGACAAGTCCCAAACTATTTAGGACTAAGAGTTCTATTTAACTAATACCATTGATCTCATTAGGTCTTATAGTTAGAACTATGTGTAATCTCATCACATATAGCCTTGCTCTTTATATATGTAAAAAACACTTAAAGAAAATTCTGGATTTTCAGTCCTCGATCGATCGAGAATGTACCTCGATTGATCGAGAAAAGTTCTGGCTGCTCGATCGATCCTCGACAGATGCTCAATCGATCGAGAAATATTTTGTGAAGCTCAATCGATGATCAATAGATCCTCGATCGGTTGAGAAAACTTCTGCCAGCTCGATTGATTCTCGATAGATTCTCGATCGATTGAGCTTCGCGAATTTTGAATTTTTTCAGAATTTTTCTAAGACAGTTTTTTAATGTTTTTATGAACAAAAAAATCATCATATGAACATAATGGATAGAGATTGATATCTAAATTGAATATCATGTATACTATAGCCTTAAAATTCAATTTAACATACTTAAACTCAAATTTAAACAACATTATAACATCAAAATCAATTTTCATCAATCAATAATTTCAACAACCATGCAGAAAATTAATTTCTAACATCATGAAACTATTGTGCCTAACTCCAAAACTCACAAAACATGTTATACAATTCGAAATTGAAGACTGCTCTAATATCAATTGTTGGAAAATACATGGAAAATATGTGTTTGTATCTCATACAAAATATACGCAGTGGAAAATTAATGGATCTACTTCATTCGCAATTGATAATATGTACTATGTAAGTTTCAGAATTTAAAAACAAGAAAGCGTACCTTGGTGCGGTGAAATTCCAAACCAAATATTAGAAGTACTTGGGAACACATTTAATCTTCACTCCAATTCTACTTAATACCCAAGAAATGTGGTCTCTCAATCAGTTTCCAATGAGAGAATAGGAAAGTGTCCAACACTCACATACAAACCATTTCATTATGATGTTGTTACTTAATGAAAAAACTTATGAAATTATGTATGGTTCTCCCCTTATATATAACTGATTATCTAATTGGGCTAGCCTTTTGGGCCATTCCAATTGGGCTCTTGTGTGTGTCTTGGAGTGAGACCAAAAGGGACCAATAGGACACTAGCTCCAATGGGTCTTGGGTTTTTCTGTCAACTCTTGACAAATCTAAAGTTACCATTAACTATATTTAATACCACTATATAAATATAGTTGCACTCTATGCCTTATCTATACATTATATTTCAAGACTTTATTATACATGCAACCCCTTCATTAAAATATTTGTAATAATACAAAGTCATGAATATAGACTGCCACTTTGAAGATTACTACATATTAATCCTTAAGTACCCGGTTTAATCCTTTAAGTTATTCATCATATATTTATGAAATCCAATTACATAAATATATACTTTAGTAACTCTTTGAATAATCAAACCCATTAAACTTATCTTAAGGGAATATTTTATATCTCCGTTAAGAGACTATGAATTCCATCTTGAGAATATATGTTCCATCTTGAGAATATATGTTCCATCAACACTAAATGTGGCTGCCCAACATACTGAGGTTTTGATCGTGACTTTAGATCTCACTCTTGATATATCAAAGCAACTTACACTTCGTGATCAGATCTATTATCCTTTCAGGATTAAAAGTTCATGTCATGAGATTTATTATTCAGTTGACAGTTGTTAGGAGAATAATAAATCTCGCAGGAGTTCAGTTCAATATGTCTTAACTCTTAAAACATATCAACATACCAACTAGAAGTCTTCACTTCCATGATCAAGACAAATCGTCTTAGTTGATATGTTATAGTTTTCGTAGATGAAATGCCCAATTTCATCATCGACTACGAACTAAAATTTTGAGTTTACAAAGAACTTCTGATTTATATCTTCTGTGACTTTTCACATAAATCACATACTATGCATCTCATGGACTAAGATAATGTCCCATTAGTTCATTTATAAATAGTCTCATATAATTAAATAAATTATTTATTTATGACATGCCAATAAATTAGATTTTAGGGCATAAACCCCAACAGTAGTAATGTTTCTAGTGCTTTATGTTGATGATATTCTACTCATTGAAAATGATGTAGGGGTAATGTCATCGGTTAAATTTTGATTGTCAAACCAATTTGATATGTAGGACTTGGGCAAAGCTAACTATATTCTAGGGATCAAACTTTGGCGAAATCGAAAGAATAAGATGTTGGGTTTGTCACAAACTGGATATATAGATAAGGTTCTAGAACGGTTTAACATGCAAAACTCTAAGAAAAGATTACTTCCTTTCAAACATGAAGTTCCTCTGTCTGATGACCAAAGGCCTAAGACTCTTGCGGAAGAAAACATGATGAGACAAGTTCCTTATGCTTTAGCAGTGGGAAGTCTCATGTATGCCATGCTATGTACTAGATCGGACATCTATTATTCAGTGGGCATGGTCAATCGATATCAATCAAATTCAAGACCTAAACATTGGCAAGCGGTAAAGCATATTCTCAAGTATCTAAGGAGAACGAGGGATTATATGCTTGTTTGCCGTTGTGAGGATTTAACTTCCATTGGCTATACATATTCAGATTTTCAGTTAAATCTTGATTTCAGAAAGTCCACTTCAGATTGTATATTCACCTTGGGAAGTGAGACATAAGTTGGAGGAGTGTTAAGCAATCTTGTATTGCCGACTCCACCATGGAAGTTGAATATGTTGCTGCTTGTGAAGCGGAAAAGGATGCTGTTTGACTCAAGAAATTCCTTTCTGATCTTGGTATTATGAGAATTAAGCAAGTTCCTATTACATTGTTCGGCGACAATAGTAGAGCGGTTGCACAATTCAAGGATCCAAGAAATCACAAGAAAGGAAAGCACATAGAAAGAAAGTACCAAATCATTCGAGACATTGTTACTCGTGGAGAGGTAGCAGTAGCAAAGATAGATAGTGCAAAAAATCTAGCAGATCCCTTTACTTAGCCTTGCCCCAAAGGACTTTTGAGTCTCATTTGGAGGTAATGGGAGTTAGATTAGTGCACAATAGTCTTTAGGACAAGCGGGAGTTGTTAGGATGTGTGCCCTTAAATCCTATTGTATGATGCTATGTATGACATTATGTATGACTTAGTGTTGTAATTAATAAAATTGTTTTATTATTATCTAAAAATAATGGTAAATGAATATTGGAACATTATCATATAGTCCATGAGATACATAGTATGTGATTTAGTCACAAAAGATATAAATCACAAGGTCTTTGTAAACTTAGAATTTTAGTTCGTAGTCAGTGATGAAGTTGGGCATTTCATCTCCGAAGATTATAACATATCAACTAAGATAATTTTTCTTGATCATGTAAATGGAGATTTCTAATTAGTATGTTGATATGTTTTAAGAATTAAAACATATTGAACTGAACCGTTGTGAGATTTATTATTCCACTAACGATTGTCAAATGAATAATAAACTCACGACTTCTATTTACATGAACTCCTAATCCTAATTGAATAATGGACTTGATCATAAAATATAGGTTGCTTTGATATATTAGGAGTGAGGTCTTAAGTTACAATCAAAATCTCAGTATGTTGGGCAACTACATTTAATGTTAATGGAACATATATTCTCAAGATGGAATTAATAGTCTATTAATGGAGATATAAAATATTCTCTTGAGATAAGTTTAATGAGTTTGGTTATTCAGAGTGTTAGGCCTAACCACTTTAGTAAGGAGTTACTAAAGTATATGTTTATGGAATTGGATTTTATAAATATATGATGCATAACTTAAAAGATTAAACCGGGTATTCAAGGAATTAAGATGTAGTAATATTCAAAGTGGCAGTCTATATTAATGACTTTATATTACTACGAATATTTTATGAAGGGGTTGCATGTACAATAAAGTCTTGAGATATAATTTAATAATAAGGTCCAAAGTGCAATTATATTTATATAGTGGTATTAAATATAATTAATGGTAACTTTGGACTTGTCAAGAATTGACAGAAAAGCCTAAAGGCCCATTGGAGCTAGTATCTTATTGGTCCCTCTCTAAACCACACACTAAAGCCCAATTGGAAAAGCCCAATAGGCCAGCCCAATTAGATAATCCGTTAGATATAAAGGGAGAAGCATACAAAATTTTTTATAAGAGAAAGAAACATCATTATGAAATGGTGTGTATATATGAGTGAAGCCACTCCTTTATTCTCCCTTGAAAGCTGATTGAATGACCATACTTCTTGGGTGTAAAGTGGAATTGGAGTGAAGATTAAAAGTGCTCCCAAGTACTTCTAATATTTTGTTTTGAATTTCACCACACCAAGGTACGCTATCTTATTCTTAAATTCTGAAATTTACATAGTGCATGTTATTAATCATAAATGAAATAGAACCATGTTTGTTGCTTCCACTGTGTGTTTTGTATGAGATACAAAACCAAATTAACCAACAAGAGCTCGTCATCTTGCTTCAATTAACATACTGATCTTGTTGCTTTTGCTATCATCGTCTTGCTAGGGTCGTTATTCCTCAAAGAACCTTCTACTAACTTCATAAGTCTTCTCCCCTTCTCTTTTTATTTCATTTTACATTTTGTTTTTGTAGTTTGGTCGTTACTTCTCTAGAAAGGTCGTTAACTTAGGTTCTTAGAATACCTGTGTCGCTTGTAGGTGTAGATGTCTAGAGAAGCGATGAGTGAGCAATCGTCAATCCGTGCGGGAGCAAGCTACAATGAAATCTTCTAGTCAGGTCATGAGCCTGAGGAAGGCTTCTCCTAGTCATTAGAGAGGGGGCCGTCAGCCCATTCTCCTGATGAAGAAGAAAGCTATGATGGTGATGGAGATGAAGGAGAGGATGAGGATGACGAGGGAAGAGAGGACGAAGAATATGGTAGAGAAGATGACAAGGATGAGGTTGAGGGTGACGAGAGAGTTGCTGAGGGAGGTAGTTTGGGAAGCCCAGGGGATGGTCACACCTGTCCTTTTATCCTTCCTAAGATTTGGTCCATCAACGATTTAAGGTCGTCGATGACGACCAAGATTTTTAAAGACCTAAGGGATCATTTCCAAATTCCTGAGAATATCCCAATCCGTCTCCCCGAGAAGTTTGAGAAGTGTTACTCGAGAAGGACTGCAGACGTTGGCATGTATGTTGCCATGCTTGTTGTCGGGCTGAAATTGCCACTAACATCGTTACACCGTCAGTTGGCCAATTTTTTTGGCATATCCGTCAGCCAAATTGCTCCCAATGCTTGGAGAATATTTATTGGAGCCGAAATCCTATGGGTCGTCTTAGCGGTGGGAACCGTCAGCTTACCTTGAACGAGTTCTTTTGGTGCTATTGACCCCAGCACATCGCCTCGTCTCAAGGAATATTCCATTTTTCAGCGAGGAAGAAAACACTTAGGATGGTGTCAGACATGCCTGACTCCAATAGGAAGTGGAAGGGTAGATACTTTTTTGTTGAAGGGACGGATTAGGTATGTCGTCCAGAGGAGTGGGTCACAATGCCTCATGGTTTTGACAACACTTGGGGCATTGTTAGGGAATCAGGTTTAGCGCCGTCTGCTTCTTTACTTTTCTAGCTTATTCGTCAACTTTTTAACGTCGTTTACTTTTCTTTTCAACGAGCATCTGTCTGTGTATAACTGAAGAGCATAAGGTGTTTATACGTCGGGTTCTAGATATTCCATTCGAGGAAAGGAAGTGTAGGGACCTAATTACTCTTGATACCCTACACGCCTATTGTAGTGGTCCAGAGCCAACGCCGGCAGCTCGCATATTGAACAATTATTCTCATCGACGTAAGTACTTCATTCCTTTCCTTTTGCTCTTCGTCATTCACATGTTGTCTACGTATCTAACCTCATCATTCATCCTTTGTAGAAGTGGAGGTAGCCAGATTGAGAGCCTTGGTGAGGAGGTGGCATCCTCATCAGCTCCAAGGTCGTTGGGAAAGGGGTGCCTAAACATAAGGCTAAAGGGAAGAAGGACCAACTTGCTAAGAAGGGCAAAGTTACTCCCACAACTGACAAACAATTGAAGAAGTCGTCACCTCCCAACCAAGGTCATGGGGCTAGCAAAGGCCTAATGATGGCGACAGGCCCCGTTAACTAGGGAACTCGTCGTCTCTTCACACATAAGGGATACGCTGTTGAGATGGTTGAGTCAATCATCAAGGAGACGAACTTAGATCCTTGCGGTAATTAGGAAACTGGGGACCTGGGGTCGTCAGGTCTTTTCGATCTTTATAGGGTACGTCTTTTCCCTTTGATTCCTGTACTTTATGATTCTCTAATTTGTTTTTTTTTAGCTGACGGTTGCCTTGCTTTGCAGGCATTGGTGCATATGAAGGTGCTCCAAGATAGGTGTGTTGCCAAGGAAGGGGTGATCAATCGCCTTAGAAAACTTAATGAGACCTTGACTGATGAGCAAGCACAATACAAGGAAGTCCTTCATATTTTGAACAAGGAGGTGGAGGGTTTGAAGAAGAAGCTGACGGAGGAGGCCAGTCTTAGAGAAAAGGATGAAGAGGTAAAGGCGAACATAGGGAAGGAACTAACGACCCTCGTTGAGTAGGTAGAGATGGCCAGGGCTGACACCATCAGGGAGTATAAGGCTTCGCAGTATTTCGTCGACATGTGCGCAGTTTACTATGGTGACGAGTTCGACGATTACCTTAAGCAGGTTAGGTCCGTCTATCTAGACTTGAACTTGTTTGGGGTCACCATGGATGACCCTATGCCGACGACCCCTACTGCTAGTGACACCACTAATGATGTGATCGACGAGTCCACTCACGTAGAGCAAGGTGTGCAAGATGACGTCATGGTGCTTGCTCAACCTGCCTAGGAAAGGCCCGTCACTCCTGTAATCCCGTCATCTGAAGATCCTCCTGTTGACGTTGAGAACCCTTCAGCTCCAAGCGCCTAAGACCTCCTCCTAAAGATGATGAGAACGCTCCCGTTCAGGACGTTTAAGACCCTGTAGTTTAGTTTTTTTTTTTCCATGTATTTTGTCTTATTTTCAGACAAATTTAAGTGCCCTTTTGTTTTTGGGCTTTTGTTGAAAACATGCTTTACGACTTTAAGATGCCTATTTTACCTTCGTCACTTTATGTTCGTATTTGTTGATATCTTATTTTGATGTGTATGCCTATTATTCTTTGGACGAGTATGCTAGAGCCGTCTGCTTTATTTCATCCTTTTGTGGACTTTAGTATTGGACTTATCCTTTTATGGACTTTGTAGTAAACTCGTCCATTGGTGGATGTGTTCTTAAAGTCGTCCACTTATGGTTCCGTTCATATTTGCATGCATCCCTTAAGATAACTAGCCCATTTTTAGGCGTGGTTTTACAATTGTCCATTTGTGGACTTAGCGTGTTTGTCTATTTAGGGATGTCGTATTAAGTTTTTCCACTTACGGACTTTAGAATGAACTCGTCAACTTGTGGACTCGTCAACTTGCTGACTCCATATCTTTTAGGATGATCAATCCAGCTTGTGGATGTGGTCATAGAGTCGTCAACTTTAGTAAATTCATCCATTTGTGGACATTAGGAGGATCTGCCCATTTGAGGACGTGTTCTTGAAGTCATCCACTTCTGGACTTAGTAAACTCGTCCTTTTTGATGATCCGTCCATTTGGAGGACGTGCTTTTGGAGTCATCCACTTATGAACTTAGTAATAAATAAATTCGTCCATTTGTGGACTTAATTGCTTTGTAAGCATCCCTTGGGATGATTCAACTACTTGTGGTCATTGCTTTGAGGTTGTCCACTTGTGGACTTGGTGATTTCGTCCATATGCGGACTTAATAACGTTGGAATGCACACATACACAAACCGTTTCTAAACAACTCCTCTTATTTGTGGTAAACATGTGCATAAGTAATAAAAATTGTTTTTCAAAAAGAATAATATCTTGCCCTTTGGGCTTAGCAAGTATTGTAGGTAAAAATTAACTAAAAAGAAGTAAACTGGAAATGAGGAGTGTTGTCCTTCATGCTGCCTTCTACTGGTAGTATTTCATGAGGTTCTCAGCATTCTATGGGTGATGCAACTTCTGTCCGTCTAATGTCTCCAGGTGGTAAGTGTCTTTCCTTTGCCATGATGTGACTTTGTACAGTCCTTCCCAATTAGGTCTGAGCTTCCCTTGGGAGGGATATTTTGTGGCACCCGTTACCTTCCTCAGGACGAAATCTCCAACTTGGAAGTCTCTGTACTTGACTCTGGAGTTGTAGTGTTTGGCCATAAGGTCTTGGTATCGTGCTAGCCTTTGCTCAGTTGTCGCCCTGACTTCGTCCACTAGGTCAAGCTGTAGACGCATGGCCTCGTTGTTCCTTCTCTCATCGTGGTTATCCACCTAGTAGCTTGTGAGTCCGATCTCAGCTAGGATGACTGCCTCACTACCATATGCTAATCGAAATGGCATCTCTCCTATAGGAGTTCTAGTTGTCGTCCTGTATACCCATAGGACACTTGGCAGCTCTTCTGGCCATATGCCCTTTGCCCCCTCGAGTCGAGTATTGATAATTTTAAGCAAGGATTGATTTGTGACTTCCACCTGTCCATTTGCTTGAGGGTGAGTGAGGGAGGAATGGTGGTTCTTGATCCCCAATTGTAAGCCAAAGTCCTTGAAGGAGTCATTGTCAAACTCTTTCCTGTTGTCTAATACTAAGACTTTAGGGATCCAGTACCTGCAGATGATGCTCTTCCAGACGAAGCTTCGTACACTCTTCTTTGTGATAGTGGCCAAGGCTTCAGCTTCTACCCATTTGGTGAAATAGTCTATGCCGACTATTAAGAACTTCAGCTATCTCATTGCTATTGGGAATGGGCCCATGATGAATAGTCCCCATTGAGCGAAAGGCCACGGGGCCATCATTGGGGTGAGCTCCTCTATCGGTTGTCTAATGATGTTACTGAACCTCTGACATTTGTTGCACGCTTTGACATAAGCCTGGGCATCTTTCTGCATAGTAAGCCAATAGTATCCAGCCCGAATTAGTTTGTGCACCAACGATCGTGACACTGAGTGGTTCCCGCAAATCCCTTCGTGGACCTCTCTCATGACATAGTCTGCTTCTTCGAGGCTTAAGCACCTTAGGTATGGGTGGGAGAAACCCCTATTGTACAGGATGTCCTTTATTAGGATGAATTGCGCTGCCTAGACCTTCAGCTTTCTCACAACCTCCTTATCGTCGAGTAGCGTGCTATCTTTTAAGTATGAAACTATTGGCGTAGTCCAATTGCCTCTGGAGTTTATCTCCTACACGCCGACATTATTGATCAAAGCTGAAAGCTGAACAAAAGAAAGTACCTTAGCGGGGATAAGCATATGTTCTGCTGATGTGGCTTTAGCTAGGTGATTAGCTTGTTCGTTCTCTCCCCTTAGGATTTGGATGAACTTGGAGTGCATCTTGCTTGCCCTTTTCTACACCTGCTCTAGATACTTCTTCATTCTTTCCCCTTTGCACTTGTAGTCACCGTTTACCTGGCTGGTGACCACTTGAGAGTCGCAGTATATAACCATACTTGTTGCTCCCCCGGCTTTGGCAAGGTCTAGTCCCGCCATCAATGCTTCGTACTCTGCTTCATTGTTTGTTGTTGGTAAGTCGAGACGAATCATGCACTCAATCTCGTCTCCTTTGGGGGAATGGATCACTACATCGGCTCCACCAGCCTGCCTATTAGATGACCTATCTGTGTGGACACTCCAATGATGATGTTCTTCTGCCCCTTGTCCTTCCATATTAGTGAACTCTGCAATGAAGTCGGCGACTACTTGCCCCTTTAAGGCGGTGCGTGGATGGTATTATACGTCGAACTCACTCAATTCTATCGCCTATAGCGCCATTCGTCTGGCAGCTTCGGGACTGCTCATTGCTCGCCTTAAAGGTTTGTTAATCAAGACAACGATAATGTGAGCTTGGAAATATGGCTTCAACTTACGGGCTGCGGTAACTAAAGTGAAGGCAAGCTTCTCCATTGGTGGGTATCTTTCCTCCACACCACGGAGTGCTTGGCTGGTGTAGTACATGGGCATCTGTACCCTGTCTTCCTTCCTGACCAAGGCCGCGCTGACAGCAACCGAGGACACCGCCAAATAGAGGAATAGTTCCTCCCCTGGCCTGGAGGGACTTAGCAATGGCGGGGAAGAAGGTAGGCCTTCAAATCTTCGAACGCCTGCTAACACTCGACGGTCCATGAACACCAGGAATTTTCCAGTCGTCACCCCAATTACACACTTACTCGGATTGAGTTTCATGTTGTAAAAGTGGAGGGTGTCGAAATACTCCCTAAGGTCGTCCAAATGATCGTCCTCCTTTCGAATTTTCACCAACATGTTGTCAACATAGACTTCGACATTCCTTCTGATATGATGTGCAAACATCTTATTCATGAGCCTTTAATACGTTGTGCCCATGTTTTTTAGGCCGAACGACATTACTTTGTAGCAGAAGAGCCCTTGGCTGGTGACAAATGAAGTCTTCTCTTGATCAGCCTTGTTTAGCTTAATCTGGTTGTAGTTAGCGAAAGCATCCATGAAGCTTAGTAACTGGTGGCAAGCTGTAGAGTCTACAAGAACGTCAACTCGCGATAGCGGGTAGCTATCCTTGAGGCATGCTTTGTTCAAGTCCGTAAAGTCCACGCACATCCTCCACTTCCCATTGGCTTTCTTGATCATCACCACGTTGGCCAGCCAGTCAGGGTAGTAAACTTCCCTGATGAAGTTTGCCTGTAGTAACTTGTGGACTTCTTCCGCTATACTTCGATCTCGTGGAAAAATAGGCGACACATTCAACCTGTGTACCACGATTGAGAGGTCAATCCCAGGCATATCTTCATGGCTCTAGGAGAAGACATCTTGATTCTCCTGGAGAAAGGTCGTCAGTGCTTAGCGGATAGGCGGACTGGCGAGGGTGCCAATTCTAGTCGTTCGGTCTGGTCGGGCATTGTCCGGAAGTATCTCTTCAAGTCTTTCAACAGGCTCCGCCACCGCTCGATGTTCTTCTATGTTCATGGCCTGAAGATGGTCGTCCATCTCCATCATAGCTATATAGCACTCGCAAGCAGCTACCTGCTCTCCACATAATTTTCCCACTCCGTACTCGGTAGGGAATTCGATCATCAGGTGATAGGTTGACATTACGACCTTCCACGAGTTGAGGGTAGATTGTCCTAAGATGGCGTTGTAAGCGGACGAGCAGTCGACCAAATGGAATATTACATTCTTAGTGATCTACTAAGGGTAATCGCCGACCATTACAGGTAATGTGACTGCACCGAGGGGGAATACCCTGGTTCCTCCAAAATCAACAAGTGGAGCGTTGGTCGGAACCAGTAGTTCTCTATCAATTCTCATCTGCTGGAACGCCGAGTAGTAAAGGATGTCAACGGAGCTACCATTGTCAACCAGGACCCAGTGCGTGTTGTAATCCCCTATCTGTATGCTAATGACTAGCGCATCGTCATGCAGGTAGTGGAGACGGCGAGCGTCTTCCTCTGAAAATCCAATGACGGGGTTGTCAATTCGTGCCATCTTGGGAACGAAGCTTGTGAGCTGGACGTTTTGAACCATCCATAGGTAAGTCTTGCGAGCTTTTTTAGAGAAGTAGGAAGTTGTAGTTCCACCCACGATCATTTTTATGTCTCCTATGGGCGGCCTAGGATGCTCATTCTCTCGTTGCTCAAGTTGTTCTTGCAGTGCTTCCATCCTCTCCTTGCTGACGAACCTTTGCAACTTCCCTTGCCTGATAAGGGCTTCTATTTATTGCTTCAAGTCGTAGCAGTTAGATGTGTTGTGGTCGTGATCTCGGTGGAACCGGCAATACTTATCTTAGGACCTCTTGTTGGGGTCTCCTTTTAGCTTGCCCGGGAACGTCAAGGCTCCTTCGTCCTTGATCTGTATCAAGACTTGATCAATCGGGGCATTTAAAGGCATGAAGTTTGCAAACCTCCTAATGGGGGGTTTGGAGCTCCTATCTTCCCATCGGTCTTCAGTTCCTGTTCTCTTTCGTCCTCTGTCCTGCCGAGCCTCTTCCTATCTCTCCCTCTTCTTAGGCCTATCTTCTTGGGCCAGTAATCCATCCTTTGCGTTCATGTACTTAGTTGCCCTGTAGAGTACATCTGACATAATCTTGGGGTTGTTTTTGTATAAGGAAAAAATAAACTTACCCCTCTATAACCCATTGGTAAACGTGGCCACGAGTATCTTGTCGTCGGCTTCGTCAATCGAGAGGGCCTCCTTGTTGACGCGTGCAATTTAGGACCTTAGTGTCTCCTCCTCCTGTTGTTTGATATTCATTAGGCACATCGTGGTCTTCTTGTGCCTCTGCCCCCCGATGAATTGTGAGTCGAATTAGGCGCTCAACTCCTTGAAGGTACCGATGGAGTTTGGCGTCAGCTTACTAAACCATATCCTTGCAGGACCTTTTAGGGTAGTTGGGAAGGCTCGGCACATGATCTCATCTACTACACCTTGTAGGTGCATCAGTGTTTTGAAGGTCTCCAGGTGATTAAGGGGATCTCTACTACCATCGTAGGTTTCTATCTGTGGCATGCGAAACTTTGGCAGAAGGGGAACGAGGTAACAGACACAGTGAAGGGTGAATCCGTCCAATGGACCAACTCATCAAGGTCATTCGATACCCGCCCTCTAAGGGTGTTCATCATGAATTCCATTCATTCCTTCATCATCTGCATCTCCGCAGCTATGTGTAACGGTGGAGCCGTGTCTGCGGCGGGCGGACGACTTGTATCCTGGCGTTCTTGTCTGGTTGGGGCGTTGTTGCCTTTTGGCCTTTCTTGGTTTCTTCTCTCAGTGCTAGTTCCCTCCTAGTCCTCCTCTTAGGCATGAGGCACTACATTCTTTCAGCGTAGTTGCTTTTCTAGGTTATGATTTTGTTTGGTGAGGCATTCTACGGTGGCCACGAGAGTCTGAACCTGCCTCTCGATGGCGGTGTTATGTGGTTCGTCTCCCTGATTGTTGTTGGTGGTTGCCATTGAGCGAGTAAGTACCATGCAACTTTTTTTGTCTAGGAAACGGTAGTATGGCTTACTTCGTCCCCACAGACGGCACCAACTGATGATGCCAAAATCGTTAGTAAGCAACACGGTTCTCACGTGCTCTAAACAAGACCTGCACAACACGAAAAGAAGAAGACCTTAAGAAGGTACCGGTGTGGTACCTGCCAAAGACCTTCTGAGGGTTAAGTTAAAGAACTATTTTCACAACTCTAGAGTGCCAGAGTTGGGATCAATCATGTGTACCTTGGTTTGTAAGGGTTTTAGGGTTTTTATAGTTGCATAGGGTTGACATTTATTTCTTAGCTCAGAAGATCTTTCCTTGTGGGAGAGACCTTCTTTAATTCACGTATCTTGTAGAATACTTTCCTTGTAAGATTCCTTTTGATTAGGGTTTATCGTGGGGCACAAGAAATTTCCTTATATACTCATACATGGAGCCCAAGCAAAAGACATGCTGGACCCGCCAAGAGTTTCTTTCACCCCCACCAGCTTCATCCCGTCAACTTCTCATTCCATCTATCACTACAACAAAATGTATTTTTAGTGATGAAGAAATTCGTCACTAAAAGTCCAGTTTTTCGTCACTAAGAACCTTTAGTGATGAAATCGGACTTTTAGTGACGAAACTTATTTCATCGCTGAAACCCCGTTGCTAAAAGTCCTAGCGACGAAAAATTTCGTCACTAAAAGTCCGATTTGTTTTAAAAAGAAAAAACTTTTAGCAACGAAAATATTTCATCGCAAAATGTTTTCCTCACTAAAAACACTTCAGTTTATTAAATTATATTTAGTGACGAACAATTTTGCCACTAAAACTATTTTCGGGTACATATAGCGACGAAAAAATTTGTCACTAAAACTATTTTAAAGAAAATTCAGGCACATATAGTGACGACAATTTTCGTCACTAAAACCATTTCTTACAAAATTTTGCTACATTTAGCGATGAAATATTTTGTCACTAAAACAATTTTTTGTTGCTATATTTGTGACGAAAAAATTCGTCGCTAAAACTTATTTTCTGTTTTTATTTTTTTCATAGCTTTTTAACCTGTAACCTATCATTACATTATTAAAACCTCAAATTTGAACAACACATTTATAAAAAAATATCTATACATTCCACAAGTAAAAAATAAAAGAAGCATCCAATTCAAACTCTTTTCATACAATAATTGTTTGCAACACATACAATAACTCAAGATGTTTTATAACAATACAAAAAGTGTAGCATAATATAATTAGAACTAATGAAAGATGTCCTCATATGTTTTCAAGTAATGCCAAAAGTAAATCCCTTAAAAGCCACCAATAAGAAATCTGCACAAATATAAAAATAATACTACATTAAAATCATAAAGTAAAAATATTAACTATGTTATAAGAAACATTTCTAACAATGCATTAAGAGTAGCCACACCAATGAATTAAAATCACAAATCCTAATGTATAAGTTGTAGAAAGCAAATATAGATTTTCAAGTGTAATATAAAGTACTAAACAATTAGTGTTTTAACTTGAAGATGAACCACTCTCATAGGTAAAAGCGTCATCATAACCCTTACTCCTCAAAAATTTAAGAATATTCTGTTGGACCTCTTCTTGCTTAGCTCGTGCCTCTTGCTTCCTAGCTCGCTCCTCTTGGTCCTTAACTCACTCCTCTTCGTCCCTAGCTCTTGCCTCTTTGAGCTCAATTATCTCATTTTCTAACCGTTGGATATACTCCACCGATGAACTAGATGAAGCGGTGGTTACTAGAGAAGAAGAAGGTCTCATGCCAAGTCCTTTTACAATACCGGACTTCTTCTTAAAAACCAAGTTTGAGATCTCCTCTTGTGTAAGGGGAATTTCATTAGGATCTTGACAATGATCCTCTTGCACTTTGAAAATAGTTTCCTATCATTTGAAAGAGAGAAACAAACAAAAAATCACAACATTAATACTACATATATTATAGCTTTACAAACATGATAGAGATGGAATAATAGGGATGGAGTGATATACATACATATGTCACTTCATCCTCATGGTGTATCTACATATTTGTATTTAGATTGAAATGAACATCTTTGAAGATTTTTGCCAACTCAGGAACTTAACCACCATTATCATTTGTCTGATTAATTAACATTCGAGAGTTAGATAGATATAGTTAATTAATCACAACATGTAATATATTAAGGTTTAAGAAAATGAAAAAAACATGCGCCTCCTCATCAACCCTAATAGAAAATGCCTTTGTCCTGCATATATGTTTGCCTGAAGTTTTCTTCCTATTTTCAGAGTTCTTTCTTGATTTTTCCTAATATAGAACATTCAAGATACTTATTAAATCATGAATAAAACAGTATACATTTATTTCATCTAAATATTAAGTTAATCATTTGATAACATAATATAATAAACATTGGATAATAAAAATATACGCATAAATAATTTACCAGCCAATCCTTATTAGTCCATTTCCCATCAATGAGTCCAGTCCACTGCTCAAGTGTGGTACTCTTTGGCGGGTGGCTTCTTGCATAGTCAACACCATGAGATTCTACAAGCTTTTTATAAGTTTGATGCAACTTGTTGGAGTTGCAACTCAATAATCTTCCACATTTTGTATTTAATGCTTTCGTTACCAAGTTGAAATCTCCTTGTAGTTCAAACTAATCCTATAAAATGAAGTGTACATGTATTATAAAAATATTATTATATGAATTTAATATGCTTAGTGAAAACAAAAACAAGTTAGACGTTATCAATGAAAATTTACCGCTATATTTTGAAGCACCACATCTCTAGTAGCAACATCAACACTTTTCCAATTTTTCACATTGTAATTAGACAAATTACTTCGTACTTGTACACCAATTTGATTGACAAGCTTGCACGCATTCTTCCCAACAGGAGCATCGTACTCTGCAACTATACGTACTAGCAGCTTACCACTTTTTTCAACAAGTGCCCGTACTGCTATACCTCGTGTTGTTCCACGGGTATTTCTGCTAGCCGATCCTATTTAAACATTATCAATATTAAATTAAGTGAAATATAATCTCAATAGTAAATCAAGTGAAGTATAATCTCTATGTAATTACCAGTCGTGCTAGTTAATGCGCCAGTAGCCTGCGCCTCTGCACTAGAAGAACTTTGGGGAAGAGGATTTGCCTCAGGAGGTGTTTCCATAGATTGAACCGTAGATTGGACCACCGGAATAAATGCCTCACCTCGCGAGCATGTAAGCCGTCCTGGTATCATCTGTAACTAACAAACATACATTTAATGGAACAACAAAGTCATTACAAATAATAGAACAACAAAATTATTATCATCTATTGTACCCTATGGAACATCTATTGTACCTTATGGATTATAGAATTAGATGACTCATCATCATTGTCATCGTCACCAATAGGTGGTACATAATCATCATCTACCATAACACTAGCTCTACTTCTTTTCCCTTTTGCACAATTGGACTGAGCAAAATCCTTTAGAGAAGTTGAGATGTGCTTCAATCCCAAAGCATCAATTCTCTCTTGGTTTTGCCTCATTCTATCCAATCTTGTTATCTCATACCTTGGTATATTATAAGCGTATTTGGCCTTTTTGGGCATTTTTTGAAACTACGTATTGACATGAAAGGTAAGTACAATTGCTACAAACTTAACATCATAGTCTACATCATTATCCATATCAAGCAATTCACAAGTGCAAAATTTGAATACAATTGCTACTAATTCAACACAACAAATGACCACATCAATATCCATATCAAGTTCAAGATAAGTACAGACTACATCAATATCCATATCAAGTTCAAGATAAGTACAAAACATCTCAACAACAATTACTACTAACTTTACATATCATAGTTCATACCATTATCCATATCAAGCAATTCACAAGTGCTAAATTTGAACACAATTGCTAAAACCTCAACACAAAAAATTACCACATCAATATCAATATCAAGTTCAAGCTAAGTACAAAACTTTAAAACAATTGCTACTTAAACAAGCATAAAACTTTAAGACAAACACACAACATTTAAGACAATTATTATGAACTCTACATATCATAATCCATGTCAAGATCAACATCAGGTATGTCATGCACTTCATTTTGATTAGCATCTCCTGAAGTTCCACCTTCAAGAACAACCTCAGTTTCAACATCACCCATACAATACTCAATAATATTGTCCTCAACATTGACAAAGACAACATCAACAATCGTTTCTGGTTGAAATGCATCACTATCTTCTGTATTATCATTGGATTCTCCACCCTCGACTTCCGGGACATCAAACACTCCCCTATGTTGGATGGATTGCAAAATTTTCCAAGGTTGACCCAATTTGGTATCTTGAAGGTAGAAAACTTGTCTCGCTTGACTAGGAAGTATAAAAGGGTCTTTTTCATACCACCGACTTGTAACATCAATACTTGTGCAGTGTGCATCGGTTCTTATTGTTCTCCTTCGACCATTGGTACCAGTATTGTACCATTCACACTGGAACAAAACAACTTTATGGCGAAACACATACTCCAATTCCCAAATTTTGCATACATGACCATAGAAGTCGTGCATTTCTCCTTCATGGTCCCCTTCGGTACATACACCACTGTTTTAGGTTACACGACGATTGTCTAGGTCCCTTGTATGAAACTTTACACCATTAACCAAACAAACTGTGTACTCCTTCACATGCGGCTTATGACCATTTGCTAATGACCATAACTGTTTAGTTGCTTCTGGTAACTCGCTAACTTTCAATCTATTCATCTATAATGACATACAACAAGTGATATTAATTAGTAATAAGCAATGACGAAACTATTTAAGTGTTTAATTTCTATTTGTGTGTGATTAAGTTTCAATTGTCTTACATGTTCTTTGAACCACTTGGGAAATTCTTGCCGTTGGATTTAAGTTATGGCTTCACCAGTAGGATTATGCAATGTGCTTTTGTGTTCACTATTAAAAATATGGTAATTTATTTTCAACTAAGCATTGCAGATAATATTCAAAACTTAATCAAACAATACATGCACATGAAATCACATACTTTAAAAAAGGCTCTAACTCAAGACTATTGTACAACAAGTACCAATAAGCAGCATCAAGCAATGCATGAGACAAGTTGCCATCATTTCGCCTACCACTTGTAGGTCGGGCAGTCTGTGAAAAAACTATTAATCATTCGCTAGATTCACCAAAATCTTCATTTCTTTCTTTTCGATTATGCATAGTTTCGATCCCATCAATATACAAAGACCAATTGTTAATACATTCTTTGAGAATGTAAGCCTCTGCAATCGAACCTTCTGGTCAAGCTCAGTTGGAAACGTATCTTTTCAATTTTTCAAGGTACCTACGAGGAAAAAATATGCACATTATGTGATATTATACCACGTGAGAAAGATGTAATTGATGGATGTATCAAATGATCTAATTACCTTTCAATTTGGTACATCCACCGATATTGTACCAAGCCTCCTAGAATTGCTTCTCGAGGCAAGTGAATAGCAAGGTGGACCATAACATCAAAGAATGCTGGAGGAAAGAACCTCTCAAGCTTGCATAGTATAAGAACTATACGTTCTTCTAGTTTCTCCAATTCACTTCGCTTTAGGGTCCTTGAGCATAAGTCTTAGAAGAAGCTGCCTAACTCAAATAATACAAGACTAATGTCTTTATGTGCAAATCCTCACAACCCAATTGGAAGAATTCGTTGTAGTAGCACATGACAATCGTGGCTTTTTAAACCAGATAATCTACCATTTTTTTGCATTCACTGACCTTGATATGTTGGCTGCATAGCCATCCGGATACTTGACTGATTTCAAAAAGTCATAAAACCATTCCTTTCATTTAGGCTTAATGAAAAGAAAGCCAGAGGCTTGTCATATGATCCATCAGGACGTTGTTTCAAATGCAACGTGTGCCTAAAGTTCATATTTTGCAAGTCTATCCGTGCCTTGTTGGTGTCCTTGTTTTTCCCCTTAATGCCCAACAAAGTATCATAAGTACTTTCACTAATGTTCTTCTCCACATGCATGACATCAATGTTGTTCTTAAGCTTCTTATTTTTCCAGTATGGAAGCTTGTACAAAATACTTACCTTTGACCAATTTGACTCCCCAATGAGTTGTCTCTTCTTATTACTTGAATGTTTTCCTAAAATTATATTTGGCATTCTATCTAGCTGTTCTTGTATCTTTTCCACTTGTAACTCTAAAGATCTCTTCCGTTCCTCTGATAAACCATTATGCAACCGACTATGTCTCCAATGATGTTCTATAGGCAAATAAGCTCGATGGTTAATGAATCCAATTTTACTTTCCAAAGCTTCTGAATATGGTTCATCGTTGCAAGTGTAACAAGAATGATAACCCTTTGTCCTCCACCCAGACACGTTACCAAATCCTAGATAATCATATATTGTCCACAACAAAGTTGCACGCATCTGAAAATGCTCTTTTCTATAAACATCATAAGTTTCTACACCTTTTTCCCATAACTCCTTCAACTCGTCAACCAATGGTTTCAAATAAATATCAATCTCATTTCCCGGTTGATGAGAACCAGGAATAAGCAATGACAACATAAAATATGGCTCCTTCATAACCAACCAATATGAATTTAAACCACCTTATAACACCATACAAGCCACCCGCTTGCTCCAACACAAAAACCCACCACAAATTCAATTTCCAACATCACAAGTATAGGGTTTACAAGTATTGAAATCTAATAAAGTAATATTCATCACATCTAATTAACAATACTCACTTACATTTGCAAGAATTGAAAAAACACTCCCAATATGAATTTAAACTACCTTATCACACCATGCAAGCCACTCGCTTGCTCCAACACAAAAACCCACCACAAATCCAATTTCCAACATCACAAGTATAGAGTTTACAAATATTGAAATCTAATATAGTAATATTCATCACATCGAATTAACAATACTCATTCACATTTGCAAGAATTGAGAAAATCGAGTTTCAAAAGAGGGGCATTTCTCTAATTAGTTTGGAAAATGGGGCATTTGCCCTTTTTTTTTGTGCGAAATGGGCATTTGCCCATTTTCGCCGCTATTAATGTTAAGATGCAGCTGATGTGGAGCCACAATTTCTGGCTCTTTTTTGGTAGATAGTTACTAATTGCTCTTAATATTAATATGCTGATGTGCAATTACTTTTTGTGTCTCTGAATACTTGGATGATTATGTTGATACTGATGTGGAGATTAGCAGGTTAGGTATAGTGGAGTATAACAATTTCTCACAACAATTAAGCTGATAAGTTTTGATCTGGACTCCTTTCTAGAAATGACAATACTTTGTCATCTATCATTATCAACTTGCCACTTCAACTGCTGGGAAACATTTAGTAAAAAAAATTGTGGCTTTAGATTCATTGGCTGTAGTCTAATGCTTTGTTTTTACCATTATACTACTAGATTGGTAGAAATTTGGGACTAATGGTTCTACCAATAAACAGAAGAGCATAAATAATTAAATATCTAGTTCACTATGAGGCAAGCGGTTTTGAGGCTTAATGATAACTCGAACAGTAACCAAAACTTAAGAACAATGGCTAAGAAAAGTTCGAGGAAATAAAATAGAAAAGAAGTGCAGGCCCGAATTAGGAGAATTATATGGCTACTGGAGTCTATAAAGCACAAAATTAAGACACTAAAATGGTTTTACTGGTAAGGTTGAAGTTTAGCACAAAATTAAGACACAATAAAAGTTAGAAAGTACTGCAATTTAGTGTATCGCTGCCACTAAAAGTGATAAAAAAGAACAATTTTTATCAACCCTTTGCAGGCCTAATCTCGATCCCTTCAACAATGAGGCCAGACTTAACGGTACCAGCTTCTACCTCCATAAGTCTAATCTGCAGTTCATCATTTTCTCCTCCCTCATTGAAATATTCACCCAACTTACTCTCAAACCATCCATCTTTTCTCCACTTTGGAAGCGAAGGGTGCTGCTTCCTTGGCTCCCTTTTAGGCCTGCCTAAACAAACAGTTTGTTTACAATCTTCAACTCCTCCAGTAGTTCCAACTGAAGCCATTGGAGGAAATCGATGAAATCCATGAGTTTGCCTTCTCAACTTGTACACAAGGTAAGCGACATAGTTTGTTTTCGGAGACAGCATTGAAGTATTCATCTTGCCACAGATATCAAACAACCGCACATGATGAAGTTCAGCTACCTTTCGAAACCTGTTTGATTTTTACATGTACATAATAAGAATTAAATAAAAAGCCTTAAATAAATAAATAAGTATCACATACATAGGGGACAGGCTTGGGTTTAGGTAGAGACCTGGATTCAGCTAGAGAAAACCATAGCCAATGCATATTATCGTGACCCGCTGCAATGGACAGGTCCCTTGCAGAGAGAAGGTAACATTTCTTTCCACTCAATTTGTCCAAGAAAAAGATCTGCTCAAAAGAAAGAAAGAAAGAAAGAAGGAAAGAAAGAAAGAAAACGAGCACAGAAGGTTGAAATTAAAATTTCATCATTTCTTAAGAGTTCAAACTTTTGAAACAATGAGTAATTTATCAAGTAATTGAATCCTGTCCCCACTCAATCTCCCCTTTAAAATGTTAAAAATCTCACGTGTTAAACCCCATTTAATAAATCGAAGTATAGGCTCACATGTGAGATAGGAGTTGGAACTATGGTTAAACAATTAAATTTATCATTTATTAATAGCTTACACTTTTGGGACAATCGTTAATTTATGAAAAATATATTTATATCTATTCAACATGGTGTTGCTATCATTGGCACCAGCATACATTCAATGGAATCTTTCAAAATTTGATCTCAAGAGTTAGCAGCTCCTTTTGTTCTTTGTTTTTGGTTCTTTTCTTATGTTCACTTATTTAACTAAATTAAAGCATGCTCACGTAACAAATTCAAACTAAACACAATTTTGAGAGTCCATAGTGAAACCAACCTACCCAATCTCACTCCGTCCATGTGGATCAAGCTTACCTGGTTATTAATCTTCTTTATAGCTATTAAAATGAAGCACCTCCAACATGTTTGAATTTTCTTTTTACTTTTTATTACTAAAGAGGGTGTTCATTGCTTTTTTGGGGCTAACTATTTCCTAAGTGTGTGCAGGGATAGAGCCAGAGTTCGTGTGTGCAGGGATAGAGCCAGAGTTCTACGAGCGAGCCAAGGTATGAACCAAAAAATTCTTAAAAATCCAAACTAACATCCATTTAGAATAACAAATGGTTTGCCATTTTAATTTTATAAAAAAATTGTCAACAAATGAAGAGACACAAATAACTATTTTTTGATACATTACGAAACAATCATCTATCAAAAAGGAAGTTAGCATTCTTTTAAATCTTGAAAATCATCATAACTAAAAGCTGCAGCAAATAGACACTTACAAAATAAAAATAGTAAGATCAGGCCACTCAATTAAACAAATAGACAAAAGAATCAAAGCTTTAAGCTATTCGGTTAAAGGGTCTCGTTAATGGTGCCTTTAGGGCATTTGTTAATGGACCATTTCAGAAAAGTTTTGATATCACTTTATAATAGTTTGAGCAAAGGTTTTGACACCACTTCTTTATAAATAGAAAATCTCACTATGACATTAACCAAATAGTGTCTGTGCATATCATCCATTCAATAATGTGCAGTGTGTCATGACTCCCATGGGTGTGACATATTTAATCTTATTATCTAATTGTTTTTTTTTTTTTTAATTACCTACTTGTTAAGCATACCAGTAGCCATTCCATCAAGTAACTCTGAGGGACCGTTTTGTTAGAGAGATGAAAAAATGAGAGTATAGAAAATTAATGATGAAAAAGTGAAAAAATTATAAGAGATTTTAGTTTCCTATATTTGTGTTTGATTGTGGGTGAAAATGTGAAGGGATGAAAAAAACTTTTTTGTTTGGTTGAGATTTGAGAAGAGAGGTTAAAGGATGGAAAAAATAGTATGTACAAATTTACTCTAATACTATTACATAAAACATTATAATTTTTTGGCCAAAATGAAAAATTGACCCTCTAAATTTCACATTTTGTCATTTCAGTTTTGTTATTTTAGTCTTTTAAATTTTAAATATAATCAATTCAATATACTGTTAGATTTCTGTTACGTGCTACCGTCAACTAACCAAAACGATGTCGTTTTGGAATATGGATTTTGCTGAGAAACTTTCAATAACTTAGCATTTGTCCAGATACAAACTCAATCTACCATCAAAAGAATCAATCATCATTGAATTCTGCAATGCCTTAACAACCATCCTAAATCCCATTCCACCTATCTTCTTATCAACAACACTAACAAAATTCCCACAATCCAAACTCCTAAACAACAACGGATTCTTCGAACTCAAATTAGCCGCCAAATTTGCTTGCCGGGTCCTACCAGGCCACCTACGCTGCTCAAGTGGCTTAGAATTCTCCACCTAATCTCCTCCTCTAGCCGAGGCCCCCCTTCGCCACTACAACGTGCCCTTCGTCCCATTGCTTAAACTTGGAGTGGCTGACGTCTACTCCTTTGTATCGAAAGGGTGGGGATTTGTTTTCTTTTTCAGTGGGCAGGGAACGACATCATTCCCTTAGTTTTTCTTTTTAATTAACGTTTTTTTATTTTTTTTAAATTAAAAATTTTAAATAAATAAATAATCCAAAACGACGTCATTTTGGTTAGTTGACAGTATTACTTAACAGAAGATTAACGGATGACTAAATTGATTATATTTGAAACTTAAAGGACTGAAATGATAAAACTGAAATTTAGAATACTGAAATGACAAATTCTGAAAATTAGAAGATCAGTTTTGCATTTTTACCTAATTTTTTTTTATAATACTCATTAACATATTTTTTTACTTATTCAAATTATTATTAAAAAGCCATGTAGAAAGACTAGTGGTGGCTGTTTTTGGTGGACCGGTATTAAATGTTTATAAAAAAAATTATACTGTCCTCGTATTGAACCATGTTACTTATCTACCATTCTATTACATCTGTTTAAAATTATTGAGTTAACTTACAATTAAAAGAAAAAAAAATTATTCAACAGACTAAGCAATTTTAAACAAGTGAGAGTATTTTAGTAGAATAGTGAACAAATGAAGTGACGAAATCGGTATAATATTTCTCGTTTACGAGGGGAAAAAGCATTGATTCAAGTTAAGCTTTTTGTTTTTTGTTTATTGTTTTTGTTTCCGTTTTTGTTTTGAGAAGAAAGGTTCATGGTAAGCTACTTTACTAAGCTGGTACTCTAGTCTAGTGTCAAGCAAAGTAAATATATAATAATGCGTTGCTTACTGTGAGAGTGAAATAAAAGGAAAAACTGACTTTATAAAGTATGAACAAGAAGCATTATGGGTGAATTGTTTTTTGTGGCCCATGCCCCTGGTGGAAAACACCCCCTCTGTTTTCTCTAGTTACCAAACACACCAAAACAAAAAGACAAAACATCTCAGCTGGATTAATTGTTCAGTAAGACGGTAACAGAGTAACTCCCAAAAAGACGCATTATACACAACTTTACTCATTTGAAAGTCTAATAAAGTGAAGCAGTAGTAATAAGTGCGCTATTACCTATCAGACAAAGTTAATAATATTAACATAATATAATGGGCCTGTTTGTCAATAGAGTACCTTTTTATTGTCGTCGATCAAGATGGGGGTATCGGAGAGACTGAGGTAGAGCTGTTTCTTGGAAGAGAAGTTCAAGGAATCCAATTTTGTAGATGATGATGATCGAGCAATGATGGCTTGATAATCGGACGGCAAGAACCTGTCCCAGACAACGTTGGACTCGGCAGCCGCACGGAATATAGGAGAAACCGCACAAGCTGTGCAAGCATCCTTAGGACTCGTCAATGATACTATGTTCGATATGCACTCCTCTGGTAATACTGACATGCCCATGTCCGCACCGCTGGAGGTAGGACCATTCTTTTCTCCTTCTTTCTCTTTTTCCATCATCTTCTTTTCTGTCTCTTTCTTTCTCTCTCTCTCTGTCTCTCTCACTGTGTCAGTCTTACGTATATTCTCCATTTTTTAAATGAAGGAGCGCTTCTTTAATTGCTTTATTGCTTCGTCCTTGACGGTTAAGAGGATGTTTGGATATCATGAAAACTGGGTGGTCTCACTCCGTTTTCATGATATATCATCAAATTGAGTGGGTCCGCGAAGGACTTGAACTTAATGGCTAAGTTTCTTTTTTCTTTTTTTTTCTTTTTTTTTTTGTCCTATGCTAGAAACAGGCAATAATAGCTTGCCTAGCTTTGTGCTCAATTTATATATATATATATATATATATATATATATTTATATATAAAAAGAGGTAAGTTTCATTCACCTATGCTGAAGTTTAGGTTAATACTAATTAGATTCAAGATTTTTCAAAACTAACCAATCGGGTCCTTATAGTTAATTTAGTTCCTAAAACAATTGAAAAAAATAACTAATTGTTTAAGGACTAAGTTGGTTTTAGGGATTAAATTGGCTAATTTTAAAAAAATTTAGACCTGATTAGTATTAGCCCAAATCTCAAGATATGTTAGTGAAATTTACTTTTTTCTTTTTTTTGGCTGAAAGTTGATTTCTTTTTTTTCTTAAAGTACTGCAACAAAAAATTAGAATGAGACCCACAATATCAATAAAGAAAACTTAGGGCCCATTTGGTAATGTTGTTTAAATAACATGACACATATATTTTTGTGCAAAAACTATAATGGGACTCAAAAAAGTAATTTTATACTACTCTTTTTTTAGAAATATTACTTCTACAATATTTTCACAATAAATAATAGCTGATAAATTATTATTAGTTTTAATTTATACATACTATTGAAAATACTTTTTACTTACAAATGACATTCCATAATAACCTCCTACAATTAATTTTTTATTAAAGTATTGTCGACATATTATTCCCCCACCTTTTTTATTTTTTACTAAAAATTTATACCCGAACTCCCAAAAGTCAAAACTTGTCAAGCAAATTGAGCAATTAAGCCAACTTAAGCCCAAATAATTAAGCCAATTATTAGGTACTTTCGAAGTACCATAAATACGTACTCTCTCCTCTCATATGAATGGTGAGTCCCACTAATTAAATTCATGATGGGACCATCCTCTCTCTCTCTCTCTGAAACTAAAATATCTAGTTCTCTAAATCTCTTTGGAATTGATTCAATTGAATATCTCTGCCTAATTGCCTTTGTTTGACTTTATTGGTTTGTGAGTTTGTCGTTTTATGTATGTTTTATAATTCTTTAATGTTTTGTGTAAGTGTATGACTATATAGCCTGTATGTAATGTAATTGTTAAATTGTGTTGATTGGTTGGCGTTGGCTCTTGTCTCTTGAGTGGGGGTGGATAGGGCCAGCCGTAGCATTGGATATTTGGATTAAGGTAGTGGAGGCATTAAAAGTTAGTGAATAAGACATTATAAAAGACAAAAATTTAAATTATGTTAGGCAAAGAAAACTAATAAAACAATTGAACAACAATAATTAATAATTTTATTAATATTTCAAATGAACTTATAGTTTATTGTTTATTTTTTGCTAGTATCATGGACAAATATTTGATAAGAAAATTACATACCCAATATTCATTTCCTGTGCAAGATTTATCTTCATCTTCATCTTCTAAGCAAATTTGTGTTGAGTTTAACTTAGAAAATTTTCGTTTAGATTCTAGGCTATGAGAAAAGATATCATCTTATCATCCTGATGATCATGATGAAATAAGAATATATTATTTACAAAAAGGCCCTTGTCAACCTGTTCTCAATAATGAGATTATCATACAATGATTTCAAAATATGAAAACTCGTAAAAGGAAATTGTAAAACTTTATGTATTTGCTTTTTTTTTTTTTAATATACGAATTTATCATATTATTAGATTGTGTCATTTGTGCTTCTTAAGGACTACCCTAGAAAAAATTCATGTACTCGCCACTAATTAACTAGAAAAATGATTTTTTAAATACAAAGTTAAAAAAAAAAAAATGTTGTTTCATGAAAAAAGCAAAACACCGGCTTCCTCATAATTTGTTTAAAACTATCCCTTGGCCAGCAAGCAAAGTTCCTTTTATTTAAAACCACTTATATACCTTGCAAAACAAATAAAGTAGGTCTTCCTCTTTTTTTCTTTTTTTTTTTGGGAATCCAAGTAAACTAGATTGACAACCCAATGGAAATCCTAATTTCATTTCCTTTAATTTAAGATAAGAAAACTTGGGCCAAATTGCAAAGGCAGCCCACCGATCGATTTGACTTTTTTTCTTTTTTCTTTTTTTTCGGGAGAAGAACAGTTGGTTTGATTAAATGTTCTAGGGCCTTCAATCTTGTTATGGTATGTTTTTAAATTAATTTAAATAATATAAAAAGGTTTCAAGGAATTAATAAACTTTTCAAAGTAATTCTAGACTAAGAATTAGGATCGGGTGCAATACTCCTGGTTCAATTACCACCTTATTCACAATTTTTTTTTTCAACACTTTCACTTTTATTATTTATTCAATAGTTAAAATTAAAATTCTTTTTAATTCTCAATCTTAGATATTAAGAGCTATTAGCTTGTAACATTATGCATATGTATAGATATACTTGAAAAATATATATATTAAGATGCATAGTCTAATTCTTACATATATAATTTAAATATTATTAATTGTCATTCTTATATTTTTTTTAAACTCTTTAAAAAGTCTTGTAAGAATATTATTAGGTAGAAAATGTAAATTAATTTTAATATTCATTAATTCTAGACACTTTGGTTTTTGTATGCAATAACTCACTTGGATGAATATTTATGATTTGACCTCACATTTGACTCCTGTGGGGAGTAAAAAGACCTTGATGGGAATATGGGCCGTTGGGTCATGCTTAAGAAGGCCGACCTGCTCTTGGGTTTAGGACTTGTTAGTACTACGGGTCGGCCCATACGCCGAGGGTCCGAGGATCCAGCCGAGGGTGATTTTTCCCTTCGGACTGACACCGGAGAACCCGGGACTTCATGGTAAAGGTTAGGGAAGGACACGATCAAAACCAATGGTTAAAGGGGGTGAACCCTTGAATGTCCTAGAAGCACTGATGTAGGAGAAATATCAAAAATTAAGGCTGCTACCTCCACATTAAAGATCCTGCCTCTCGCACGGCCGCATTAATGGGGAAGTGACACCGAACGATTGGAAGGGAAACTTGGTTACTATTCAAAGACAACGAGAAAAGAAATATCTAGCCCAAGGGGGAGGTGGGGCGGCACGTGTACAAAGTATTCGAAAAGAGTAGTATTTAAAGGGCAATCTAAGACGGGAAAGGGGGACGGACTTTTTGTAACCTAAAAAAGAAAAGAAACAAAGAGAGAGAGATAATATAAGAACAACTCTCGGCTTACGTCAGGAAGGCGATTTACTATATTCCTTGTTGTTTCCAAGCATTTGCAATCTTTAGTTTGTCGTTTAACCCTCGCTGCACTTCTAACCTAGGTTTCAAGCCCACACTCTGCAAATTCATATTGTTTAAGGCTCATTGGAGCTGAGCCCATGCTTGCCATTCTTGGGGCCGGGTGCAATTGTGCGCTTACAATTGGCGCCGTACGTGGGAATCTAGTCTAGAAGAGGTAGGGATATTATGGCGAGCCTAGGCTCTCACCATGCGGAGTCACGGGGATCTAGCCGGAGGATCATTTCGAACGTCTTGAACGTCGAAGGGATCGTGAAGGGAGTGTCCATACAGAATACCCAGGCGCTAGCCATACTCATGGCGGGGGTAGCACCACCCACGAGGAGGGATCTAAATCCATGCAGAAGGAAATCAATCGTTTGAAAAGGAAGTTACGTCGTGCTAAACGTAAGTTTTCACCGTCCTCGTCTAGTTCTTCCTCGGAGAAGGATAGGGGAGTTGGCTACAGCTCAAGGTCGCGCCCCCCCACCAGTGTAACGTCCTCCGGTGAGGAGGGCGACCAGCCAACCCGCAGACATAAGAAGCTTCGTTCTAGGGGCTTAGGCAACGATACTATGAGTAGGGCGTTGCACCAACTCTCTAAATCTCCGTTTTCACGGAAGATTGAGAGGGGAAGACTTCCCAAGAGGTTCACCCAGCCCACCTTTACCATCTATAATGGCCGGACTGATCCGGTGGAGCACGTGAGTCACTTCAACCAGAGGATGGCAGTGCACTCTCACAATGAGACTCTGATGTGTAAAGTTTTCCCCTCCAGCTTAGGACTGTGGCTATAAGATGGTTTAAACGGTCTCGAAATCGGGGTACGTAGGCTCGTTTGGGGAGTTAACTAGGGCATTCGCTTCGCGGTTCATTACGTGTGGCAGAGTCCCTCGGCCATTGGACTCGGCGCTATCCATGGCCATGAAGGAAGGGGAGACACGAAAGCATACTCCGAGCCGTCTTGGGAGATGTTTAACGAGATAGATGGTGACTTTGATGAGGTAGCGCTTAATACCTTTAAGGTAGGTCTTCCCTGCGGCCACGACCTAAGAAAGTCTTTGACGAAAAAGCCCGTCCGCAGCGTACGCCGCCTTATGGATCGTATTGATGAGTACAAGAGGGTAGAAGAAGACCAGCAGCAAGGGAAGGGAAAGGAAAAGGTTATCCCGCAGGAGAGAAGGGATTTCAGGTCGGACAGATACCACAACAACAAGCCGAGGAGGGATTACTTCGGGCAATCCGGCTCGGCAGCACCTCAGGCTATAAATACTGTGTTCCAAGAACCAGTGCATCAGTTACTAGAGAAAGTTCGTAAAGAGCCTTTCTTCAGATGGCCGGGCAAGATGGCAGGGGACCCTGCGAAAAGAAACCAAAATCTCTTTTGCCAGTACCATCAGGATGTAGGCCACACTACCGAGAACTGTCGGACCCTGTGGAACCATCTAGAGCAGCTCGTTAGTGAGGGAAAGTTGAAGCAACACTTGTGTCAGCCCACTGGGCAAGTCAGTCAAGTTGGTTCAAATAACCAGAGGAACAATTCATCTCGGCCCGCATTGGGAACAATTAACGTTATCTTCGCTGCACACAGTAGGACCGGCTCGGAGTCCGCTGGGGTGTTGGCGGTTTCCCATCCTCGAGGCCGAGGATGTGGGTAGCGAGCCGAAGAGATTGAAGGGCACTTTACCCGTCTTGGGTTTCTCGAGGAGGATAAAATAGGGACTATCCGGCCCCCGTGACGATGCTCTTGTGGTTACCCTCGGGATAGGGAACTATGATGTGAGGAGGGTGATGATAGATCGGGCGGCGGTGCGGGATATCATGTACCCCGATCTATTTAAGGAGCTAAGGTTGGAGTTGGAAGATCTAACTCCTTACGACTCCCAACATAAGCTTCGAAGGGAGAGCCGTTGTGCGAAGGGACGGTCCGTTTACCCGTTCAATCCGGCCTTTGAAACGGTCGAGGTGGATTTCATTGTGGTTGACGCGTACTCTCCATATACGGCCATCCTCGCCGAGGCCATGGCTGCCACGCTTTGGAGCTGTCTCCTCTACCTTGCACGTTAAAGTTAAATTCCCCTCGGGGGATCATGTTGAGGAAATCCTCGGCGGCCGGGTAGTGGCCGGACAATGCATATCGAGCTGCGGTGCTTCGTCGGTCGAAATTGAGTCATCGACTTTGCCCGTCCGGGAGTCGCGCAATTAACGGCTCCGAGAGGCACCGGAGCGATGACGAGAGATGAGGGTTTGTTTGTGAGGAGTTAGAAGTTTGTAATAGCGAGATGATCCGAGAGAGGTTCTTCCAAGTTGGCATACGTTTGCCACACCAAGAGAAGATGGAGTTATTGAAATTTACGAAGGATAATATAGATGTCTTTGCGTGGGACCCCTATGAGGCTCCGAGGGCGTAGACCCGAAACTTCATTTGTCATCGTTTAAACGTGAATCCTGCCATTGTTTCGAGGAGGCGGCCACCTCGGCGATCTTCCGAGAACATTCGAAATTTGTGAATGAAGAAGTTCTTAAACTCGAAAAGGGCGGGGGCTATTAAAGAAGTTTTTTACCGAATGGTTGGCTCGCACTTGTTGTTGTTAAAAAGAAGAACGGCAAGTGGAGAGTATGTGTGGACTTTTCTTGATCTAAACAAGGCTGTCCTAAAGATTCGTTCCCGATGCCACGGATTGATCAGCGCGGTAGATACTACTGTCGGACATCCTCGGATGAGTTTCTTGGACGCCTTTCAAGGTTACCACCAAATTCCTTGGCGTTAGAAGATCGGGGAAAACTGCTTTCGTTACTCCAGCGGGAACTATCATTATAAGGTCATGCCATTTGGATTAAAAAATGCGGGGCTACTTACCAAAGAATGATGACCCGAATGTTTGAACGACAGCGGGGAAAACCATAGAAGTATACGTGGATGATATGGTGGTAAAGAGTAAGACGGTACCTTCACACATGACGGATGCGGCCGACACCTTCCGGATGCTAAGGAAGTATAAGTTGCGCCTTAACGCCTCCAAGTGTTCTTTTGGCGTGGGGTGGAAAGTTTTGGGATATATGATTACTCGTAGGGCGCATAGAGGTAAACCCGGTGCGAGGTTAAGGCTATTCGGAACTTGCGGCCGCCTAGGAACCCAAAAGAGATTCGAAATTATTTGGAATGATTCTTTGCGTTGAATAGATTTATCTCTCGGTCGGCTGACCGGTGCCGTCCTTTCTTTCGGTTGTTGAACAAGTGGAAAGGGTTTCAATGGACCGAGGACGCGAGTTAGCTTTCCAACGGCTTAAGCAATATCTTTCTCGGCCACCCATTTTGTCTCGCCCGAAGTGGACGAGGTTTTGTTCGCTTATGCAGTCGTGGCTGTCCACGCGGTGAGCTTAGTCCTTATAAGGAATGAAAGCGGAGTGCAAAGACCGATCTACTACGTTAGTAAGTCCTTGAATGAGGAAGCTGCGCTATACGCCCTTGGAAAAAGCGCTTCGTGTGGTCACGCCACGCGCAAACTTCCTCGTTATTTCCAATCTCGTACGGTGGTTGTTCGACCCAGTTGCCTCTCGGCGCTGTGTTGCGCGATCTTGATTATTCGCGGGGTGGCAAAATGGGGAACCATTTTGGGAGCCTTTGATGTTAAATACAAGCCTCGCACCTCGGTGAAGGGTCAGGTCCTCGCTGATTTGGTGGCGGAGTTTACCGAACCATTGTTAGAAGAAACTTCAAAAGAAGCACACATGGGTGAAAAATCAGTTGGTCTGATCACGGCCGTATTGCCCTCGGCTTGGAGAGCGTATGTGGATGGGGTCGCTAATCAGAAAGGGTCAGGTGTTGGACTTGTTCTAATGTCCCCTGAAGGAATTGTCTTCGAAAAATCTTTGAGATTGACCTTCTCGGCTACTAATAATGAGGCCGAGTATGAAGCAGTCTTGGTAGGCATGCAAATGGTACATAAGATGGGTGGCAAGGAAATCCATGTGTTCTCGGACTCTCAGTTAGTGGTCGGCCAGGTCATAGGGACCATGGAGGCTAGAGACCCCAGAATGCAGGAATATTTGGCCCAGGTCAAACGTCAGCAGGCTGAATTCGACTCCTTTGCCTTAGCTCACGTCTCTAGGAGTGGAAACACTCATGCAGATTCTTTGGCTACGTTGGCAACATCCTCGGCTCAAGGTTTACCAAGGGTTATTCTCGTTGAGGATTTGGTAGCACCTTCTCTTGTAACTACTAACGCGCCTCGCATCCATCTAATAAGGCCTGGTCCTAGCTGGATGGATTCGATCGTATTTTTTCTTAAGAATGACATCCTTCCCGAGGACAGGGCTGAAGCAGAAAAGATACGAAAGGCGCCGCGTTTCTGGTTGTCCGAGGATCAGAAGCTCTACAAACGATCCTTTTCAGGACCGTACTTGTTGTGTGTACACCCTGAATCAACAAAAGCATTACTGGAGGAATTGCATGAGGGAATTTGTGGAAGCCACACAGGGGGAAGGTCCTTAGCCCATAGAGCCCTGACTCAGGGTTATTGGTGGCCCAATATGCAGAGGGAGGCTCAGGACTATGCCAGAAAATGTGATCAATGTCAGAGGTTCGCCCCTAACATTCACCAACCTGGAGGGGTTCTCAACCCTCTCTCCAGCCCTTGGCCTTTCGCGCAATGGGGCTTGGACATTGTAGGGCCATTTTCGAGAGCTGCTGGAAACAAAAGATGGCTGCTAGTAGGGACAGACTACTTCACTAAATGGGTTGAAGCTGAGCCCTTAGCCAATATCCGAGATGTTGATTCCAAGAAATTTATATGGAAAAATATCGTCACTAGATTCGGTATACCGCATACACTTATCTCAGACAATGGCGTTCAATTTGACAGCAACGCCTTTAGGCAATATTGTGGTGACATGGGTATCACAAATAGATACTCTACCCCAGCTTACCCTCGAGGAAATGGGCAAGCCGAGGCCGTTAACAAGGTCATAGTCAACGGGCTCAAGAAGAGGTTAGACGATGCGAAAGGCAAATGGGTAGAAGAGCTCCCTCATGTCTTGTGGACGTATCGGACCACACCGCGCAGGTCCACTGGAGAAACGCCATTCTCTATGACTTATGGAGCCGAGGCGGTGATACCACTGGAATCTGGTTTTCCTACTCTAAAGACAAGTTCTTTTAGCCCAGAGAATAACAAGGGACTTCTAGAGAAAGATCTTGATTTACTTGAAGAACGGCGTGAGGTAGCTATGGTCCAAATGGCTTATTATCAGCAGAAGCTAAAACGAGGATATGATGCCCACGTGAAGCTAAGGCCACTTGCGCTTGGTGATCTTGTATTAAGGAAAGTTGTAGGCACTTCTAAGAACCCGGCAGGGTAGGGCGGGACCTAGCTAAGGAAGGCCCCTATCGCATTGTTTCAATAGCGAGGCATAGGGTCGTATAGGCTAAGGCGACCTAGACGAACGAATTGTACCACGTCCATGGAATGTAAATAATCTTAGAAGGTATTATTATTAATGAAATGTGCTTTTGTCGAGTTAATATTTCAAAGTTATGAGTAGCTACGATGCTCGCAGTTGTTATTCTAAAGAATCAAACGAAACTTGGTTAAGTGCGATCCTCGGACCACGAAACCTTGTGGAAATTGATGTACGGTCATTTGTTAAACGAGAACCTTAGTTATGTCGGGTCTTCGGACCTCACCTTTGGGAAAATTAACATTTGAAGTTATCATTTTTAAGAATCAAACAGAACTTGGTTAAGTGCAGTCCTCGGACCACAAACCTTGTGAAAATTGATGTCTGGTCATTTGTTAAACAGAACCTTAGTTATGCCGGGTCTTCGGACCTCCTGCTTTGGGAAAATTAACATTTGAAGTTATCATTTTTAAGAATCAAACAGAAACTTGGTTAAGTGCAGTCCTCGGACCACAAACCTTGTGGAAATTGATGTCTGGTCATTTGTTAAACAGAACCTTAGTTATGCCGGGTTCTCGGACCTCCTACTTTGGGAAATTTTACATTTGAAGTTGTAATTTTTAAGAATCAAACGAAAAATTGGTTAAGTCTTATCTTCGGACCACGATTTTGATCAAAGTTAACTCCATATTATGTCTGGGTGTTAATGCGTTGTTGTTTATTAACTCGGCTCTTAAGTTTTATATTTCTAAGTGTTAAGCAAATTTGTGTAAGGAATGGTCCTCGGACCTTACATCCTACTAGAAACGATGCTATGCATTACAAGGGTTTCATCGTTATATGAGGTCTTCTCCTCTTTTTAATCGAGGCATTGTTCAAATGTATCAACCATGCCACCTTTTGTTAAATCTTTAATAATATGCGCATGATTATGTGGAAGTTATGATTGTGCAGTCCTTGGAGTTAGATTTGTTTACTCTGAGAAACTTTTGCTATGTATTAATGGGAAACTTCGGTAATAAGTACAAAAAGAATAAAGTAAAAACAGATACAACCCAAGTGAAAAGCAAATGAAACTGTTCTTCATTAATCATTCAAATATACATTACATATAATTCAAATATGGAAAAAGAGAAGTCCTAAAGATGGGTCCTAAGCTTTTGGAGGGGGTCTTGCTGAGAGGTACTGGTGCCCCCGGTCTTTCTCAACTCCAGCTCAAAAGGGGTCAAGACTTGCTTTCCTTTATCTGCTGTCTTCGTTGGAAGGACGTTGGGTTCCTTTGTACGCTCGAGTCCTTCTTTGCATCCCCTCCTCCTTCCTTCTCTTTGTTGGAACCTAAAGGTTACGTAGGATCGAGAATTTCTTTGTGGGACCATCGGGCGGAAGCGGGGAGAGTTGGCTCGGGGGTAGGAGTAGCGGCGGGAGCCTCTTCAATCTCTTGTATCTCCCGAGGAAGCCAAACATTCTCGGATTTCCTCGAATCCAGAAGATAGAAGGAACTCCGGCTATGTTTAGGGCTTCCCCCGGACTTTCGACAATACTCCCCGGCACAAAGCCGCGAAGGCCTCTGTCGGTTGCTCCTCGGTTGTTGCTACCCCTTCCTCGTAGCTCGTACGCTTGATTGCCTCTAAGAGCGTTGGAATGGTGGCTTCTTCCTTCATCGAGCGCGAAGTTCCTTTTCGGATCCGAGCACTCCGCTTTGGGCTTGGGAGAGCTCTTTATCTCTTTCGCGAAGGAGTTTGCGGCTGCCGCTTCTATGCAGGTCTTCATGGTCTTCGGATTCGCCTCGGCCCCATTCCTCTCCCTCTTTAGATCAGCCACCTGCGAGGTCAACTTCTCATTCTCGGCAAAGGGTGTGCCCCGAGGACTTCTCAGTCTCCAGCCTGATTTCAAGCTCAGTTCTGGCCTTCTTCCGAGTTTCTTCTATAAACTTCTCGGCTACAAAGACCTCCTGAATGGCCTGTAACAAAGTATGATGGAATCAGGAATAATAAAAAATAAAAAATAAAACTTATAAATATTGTTAAAAGTGGAATCTTCCTAAAAAGGGGAAAAACTTACCAGCGCTAAGTCTCTTTTTAGTGAGAGGAATAGTTGTGGCTGGCTCATTTTTTCCAAGGTCTCCATGTCCTTGGGCAGCAGGAGAGGGCGTTCCAACACTTCGGCCAAGTGGTGGGCATGGCCTTGTTGAACCGCCCTTATCTTGGCGCGGGGAGATGGGTGCGCCGTCCAGTCTTAGGTCGGGGGACCAGGTGGTCGGTGCTCGGCGCACTTCTGCCTCGTCCTTGATTTCCCCACTTTCAACTGAGCGGGCCCTACCCTTGCCTTTGTCCAGCTTCTGCTGCTGAACCGGTGGGAGTTGTTGTCGTGGTTTCTTGGGGTCCTTATTGATCGTCCCTTCGGTATCCCCCTTCCTCTTCTTTTTGGGATCCTCGGCGGGAAATTTTGGCTCAGCTGGAAGAGGAGGAGGAGGTGGCAAAGTTTGAAGAACTTTGGACCCACCCGTCTTCTTCTCGGCGACCTTCGCACCTCTTTTGACTAAGAGATCTTGCATCCTATCCATGTCTTCCTCGGCTTCGTCTTCCGGTTGGGCAACTACAAACCCTACAATTCCGGAGGCCTCGGTAGCTTCTTCCTCCTCGTCTGAAAGCACGACGAACTGATTCCCTCGAGGTCGTTCGGTGTCTTCGAATTGGAATTGATCTATCTCTTCGTCTATTGTATGAGAAGAAGACACCTGCTCCTCTGGAACAATAGTTGCCTGGGAATGCACGGCGAGGGGAATTGCCGCTATGGCCTGGTTGTATAAAACGGTGTCAGGGGCGTCAGGGAGATCGTGGTCGTCCAAAAAGTTGGGCCGGGCTACGTTTATTTTTCTTTGCCTCCGGTCACCGCGATTATGGCGTTTTCTATTTCTTGGAAGTCGAGGAGATGGGATTGTATCCTAAAATCGGATGGGCGGCTCTAAGTTGTAGGTCCTCGGCTTGACAAACACCTCGGAGCGAAGCACTCGGTTTAGATCGGCAACGGCTGCGGTGGCTCGAGCGTGGACGCACGTGCTGCTTATTTGTAAAGAAAGAAGTGAACAACATGGTCAGATTCACATAACAAGTGACAAAGTTAAACAAATATAAACACATATCAGTGTGCATGTTTGTGAGTGTCAAGGAAGTTGCGAGGTGGGGAGGTTAATCCTAAGGTGTCGCACACGGATCTCCCCGCTGGCGGGGGCCGATGGGGGCCGTCGTGCCGGTTCCGGACACGATCAAGTAGTCGTCCTTCATGCCTTTGTTGGATTTGGGCAGACAGGAGATCAGCCTAACGGTACTGGACCGAGACTTAATGTAATAACCTACCTTAGAAAGTTTATGGGACTCGTACAGAAAGACGACGTCGTGCCAGGTGAGGTTTAAACCCATCTGCTCGTTTAGAGCATCTACACTACCCAAAACTCTAAAAACGTTTGGGAGACGCGATCGGGACACAACCGGTGGTTGCGAAGGTACTCCCTAGTTACAGGTCTCATTGGGAGGGTCATCCCACCTTCTATAAAGGCTATCATTGGGATGATAACCTCTCCCTCTTTCCTAGAACCGGCCACGGCTTCTGCCGGGCAATATTTTAACCCTACGTCGCTGGGAATACGGTACTTGGCCCTAAAGCCTTCCATCCTAGTGGCGATATCAACTAGATACTTGAATCTTCCCATTACAGAAGAACGAGAGATTAAACTCTAAGAGGAAGAATGTTTGTAGTGATAGCCGAGGACAAATACCGAGGAGAAAAGGTTAAGAATAGAAGGAGCAAGAACTTACAAGGTTGAAGGTGTGCAAATTTCCACGGTTTTCTGCAAGTAAGGTATGATGGCTGATGTTTTGATGGGATTAGCCCACGAGGAATTAAATGAAGGCGCAGGTTCCCGAAGCGTCACGACGTGCGAAAAGGCGGCCTCGAAATTATGTTTGTCCCGCCTAAAATTTCGTGGAGTAACGAGGACCGTTGGATGCCCATCTCACTGTTGAACATGGGAGACAAAGAGTAACTTACAGTAATAAATGCGCGCGTTTTTGAAAATAAAACTGCCAAGTGGCATCTTCTGGGACGCGAAACGATTTCCACACGTGTCATCACTTACGAAGTGTGTGGAGTGGATCCTCGTCAGACCAAAACCCTATTTTTCTCCTCGGATGTCGAAAATTAGAGTTTTGAGGGGCTATTGTGGGGAGTAAAAAGACCTTGTTGGGAATATGGGCCGTTGGGTCATGCTTAAGAAGGCCGACCTGCTCTTGGGTTTAGGACTTGTTAGTACTACGGGTCGGCCCATACGCCGAGAGTCCGAGGATCCAGCCGAGGATGATTTTTCCCTTCGGACTGACACCGGAGAACCCGGGACTTCATGGTAAAGGTTAGGGAAGGACACGGTCAAAACCAATGGTTAAAGGGGGTGAACCCTTGAATGTCCTAGAAGCACCGATGTAGGAGAAATATCAAAGATAAAGGCTGCTACCTCCACATTAAAGATCCTGCACCTACCGCCCTGGCCGCATTAATGGGGAAGTGACACCTGAACAGTGGAAGGGAAACTTCTGGTTACTATTCAAAGACACTGAGAAAAGAAATATCTAGGCTAAGGGGGAGGTGGGGCAACACGTGTACAAAGTATTCAAAAGAGTAGTATTTAAAGGGCAATCTAAGACAGGAAAGGGGGACGGACTTTTTGTAACCTAAAAAGAAAAGAAACAAAGAGAGAGAGAGATAATATAAGAACAACTCTCGGCTTACGTCCGAGGAAGCTGATTTACTATATTCCTTGTTGTTTCCAAGCATTTGCAATCTTTAGTTTGTCGTTTAACCCTCACACACTTCTAACCTAGGTTTCAAGCCCACACTCTACAAATTCATATTGTTTAAGGCTCATTGGGCCTGAGCCCATAACTGTTCTTGGGGCCAGGTGCAATTGTGCGCTTACAACTCCAAAATTAAGAAATAATAAAACTCTCTCTAAAAGTAAATGACTTAGGACACATGGCACAAAATTGGACTTCAATTGTATAATCTAATTGAATTTTCTCTAAATTTTACCTATATATATATATATATATATATATATCAGGTGCAATATCCTATAGTAGATATAAATTATTTGGTTTGCCTTATGTTCCACGTGTTATAGAACGATATTTGGCAGTTGGCACGTACTTTTTTATTTTTTATTTTTATATGAACCCTAGTTGGCACATACTAATGGAATGTTTTACTTGTCATTCGGCCCACAAAAAAAAAAAAAAAATTCACAAAAAAAAAAGGAATGTTTTACTTGTAAAATTATGAATAGAATCCGAATGATATGTACGTATAGCAATTGAGTTAGTGTTCATCAAAAAAAAAAAAAGAAAAAAAAAAAGGCAATTAAGTTAGTTTGACATGTTGAAATCATTGAAGAGAATTCGGTGTATATTTTTATATTGCATTGCACGGTAATGCGAATCTTGCCACCGTAGTAGCACAAAAACATCAATTAAATGTCAAGCGGGATTGGAGTGAGCAGTCCATGAGGCCCAATAAAGATGCCTCTTGATCTCTACCTCCATCCAGTTGGATTAAACTAAACTTTGATGCCGCATTAAGGATGGAAAAAACCGCATTAGCAGTTGTAAGTAGAGATTCAATGGGCAATACCTTGCAAGCATGGTTTGACCAGTTTGTTCCCAGCAATCCTTTGGTGGGGGAAGTTAAAAGCAGCATGGAGTGCCATTTAACTTGTTGCCAGTGGAGGCTATGAGAATATTATACTAGGAGTTGGAATGTTATTGAGTCACTTCGTAATGCAAATGTTAATCCCCACTGGAGTATTAAAGTTTTATGTGATGACATTTTGTATTTTATAAAATTTTTTACCAATGTAAAATTTTCTTTTGTTTGTAGGAAGCGCAATGTCTTTGTCTATCTTTTGGCCCAATGGACAGTTCTTGTAAGTTAGATTAGGTCAATTCTCATCTCAATTTTTCCCTCTTTTATTTTGCAAGCTTTGAATAGAGATGAAATTTGGTCTAGTTCTATTGTATCCCCCTATGTCGGGTTGAGTAATAAAGTATTTATTCAACAAAAAAAATCAATTAAGGGAAAATTAAGGGTTATATTTTAAAAATAAACTTATACTAATTAAATCCATTAGGTCTCCATGGTTATTTGTTAAACTAAATTGTAATCTACATCCTTAAAGTTTGGTGTAAATTTGATTGTGCCCCAAAAAGTTTAAATTTTTTATTCATACCTCTAATCTTATTTATTGTTTGAATTTGTCATTTTGTCAATGTGTCATGATGAAGTGTTTGTCAAATGTCAAATAAGCTTAAACATCGTTTTTCATTCAAAATTATGTTATTTTGAATCCTAGTGAAGCTCTGTCATATATTATTTAGTCTATATTGTGATTTACATCCTTAAATTTTATGGTAATTTTAATTTTATTCTCCTACAGTTTCAAAATTTGGATCCATAAACCTAGGTTGTTTTGAGTTGAGATGGTACTTAAGGAATACCTCATTATGACACATGGACAGAAGAGCTTTAATTCAAATGATATACAACTCTAAAGACTTAACGTAAGGATCCAAAATTTGAAACTTTGAAAGATGGGTGTAATTTGCAATTTTTTTTTATATGACCATAGGACCCAATCACATGTGAGATAAATGTCATATGTCCAGTTACATCAAACACCACCTCCTCAATAACAAAGATTCATCTTCTTCTTATAAAAAAAAAAAAAGAATCATCTTCTAAAATAATTGTATGCAATTACCAACACTTCCATATCAATTAAGGTATCTTATCAACAACAAAAAAAATCAAGGTAGATGGACCGTCATCAAAATCTATTTAAGAAGTTGGTAATTTTTTTTAATTAAAAAAAAAAAAAAAAAAGCCTTAGCACGTATAGGGGTCAATCACTCACTCGTCCTAAGATTATAATTGATTTCAACTATTTTTATGGCTCTTAATATTAAGATGCATGTAGAGCCACAATTTATGGCTCTTTTTTTGGTAGATAGTTTACTAATGGCTCTTAATATTAAGATGCTCATGCTGGCGTTGATGTGGAGATTAGACTGATTAGTAGGTGAGTTACAGTTGAGTAATGCTACAATATAATTTCTGCAACAATTGAGTTGGCAAGTATTGATAAGTTTTATTTTGATTTTTTTGAGAAAAAAAAAAGTATTAATATCATTTTGATTAATTATTAATATCATTTTATTTATCTACCATTAATAATTTGCCATCTTGAGAACGGAGAAATATTTCCTAAAAATTGTGGTGCCTTTAGAGTCATTGGTTATGGTCTAATGCTTTCGTTTTTAGCATTATTGATTATACAAGTAGATTTGTAGAAATTTGGGACTAATGGTTCTATCAATAAACAGAAGAGCATAAATATCTAGTTTATAGTGAGACAAACAGTTTTGAGGCTTAATGATAGCTCAAACAGTAACCAAAAGTCAAGAACAATGAGAAAGGGCTTGTTTGTTACACAATCTCAAATTCATATTTTTACATTTTAAACTTTATACACATTTCCACACACTTTTTCACTCACACAAATTTTAAAAAAAATTACAAAAATCTCATCTCAAACTACTCTACCAAACACTCCCTAAGAAATGTTGGAGGGGTTAAAATAGAAAAATAGGGCAGCCAGAATTAGGAGAACCATAAGACTACTGGTTTGATCGAAGTAAGGTTGACGTTTTTATTTACAAAATTGTGTCAATAAAGCAAAAAATTGAGACAATAGAAGTTTGACAGTATTGCAATTTTGTGCATCAATGCCACTCTGTGATTTTTTTATTTTATTTTATTTTTTAAAGAAACCTATTTTGATCAACCCTTTGTTGGCCTGATCTCGATCCCTTCAACAATGAGGCCAGACTTCCCGGTACCAGCTTCTACCTCCGTAAGTCTAATCTGCAGTTGATCATCTTCTCCTCCCTCATTGAAAAACTCACCCAACTTAATTTCTAACCATCCATCTCTTCTTCGCTTTGGATGCGAATTGTGCTGCTGTTGCGGTGACAGTTCAATCTGGTGTTGCTGCCTTGGCTCCCTTGCAGGCAGGCCCAAACAAACAGTTTGTTTATAATCTTCAACTCCTCCAGTAGTTCCAACTGAAGCCTTTGGAGGAGGGTTGAATCCAGAGGCTCTCCTTCTCAACTTGAACACAAGGTAAGCAGCATAGTTTGTTTTTGGAGACAGCATGGAAGTACTCATCTTGCCACGGATGTCAAACCACCACACATAATTAAGTTCAGCTACCTCCGGGAACCTGCTTGGTTTTAACATGTACATAATTAAGAATTAAATAAAAAGCCTAATTTTTTTTAAAAAAAAGGAGTATAAAATAGAATAGGTAGAGACCTGGATTCAGATTGAGAAACCCATCGCCAGTACTGAGGAGTCACCCCATACAATGCACAAGTCCCTTGCAGAAAGAAGGTAACATTTCTTACCACTCAATTTGTCCAAGAAAAAGCACTGCTAAAAAAAAAAAAAGATGAGCATAAAAGGTTTGAATAATGGTTGAATGATGAAATTTATCATTTTATAATCACTCTAAAGTTTTTAGACAATGAGTAATTTATCAAGCATGTATCCACTCTGTCCCTCTCCCCCCCCCCTTTTTTTTGGAGAATCAACTCTATCCCCCTTTAAAATGTTGAAATATGGTTTTATCTATTCAGAATACTTTGGCTACAAGCACACATTAAACGACCTTGGCATTGGATAACTCATAGTTAGCGGCTCCTTTTGTTCTTTTTTTTTTTTTTTTTTTTTATTCCTTTCTTCTCTTCCGTATTTAACTAAATTCAAGTATGCTCACATAACTAATTCAAACCAATTTAACCAAAAACACAAGTTTGTGAGCCTATAGTGAAATCAACCCACCCAATCTTGTACATGTTTAAATTATTTTTATGTTTATTTTTAAAAAAAAATTTGTTGAGAGCTTTTCTAGAACCTATCTATTCTGAGTGCATGTGATTCCTATATTAGGTAATTATAAGGAGTCGTTGATCGAACATATTGATTAGAGATTTCAAATCTAGAACCTCATAAATCTAGCAAAAATTGAAAAATAACACCAAATTCTAAACAATTTCGTTACTACACCAAAAGCGAGTCTCTTAAATTTGAAATGTTAATTGCCTAAATAGTTTGAAAACGTTGTTAATTAATGAATATTTTTGAAATTTGGTGTTATTTTCCAATTTTTCTCATAAATCTCACAAACTTGAAATTGGAAACCACCAGCCCAAGTGCCCAACCCCCAAGGTTATAAACATGTATGAATTTGAAACGACCCATATTACTTATTAATATTGTGGGAATTGTTTGTTAAAATATGTTACCTTTTTATTGTCGTCGATTAAGATGGGGTTATCGGAGAGACTGAGGTAGAGATGTTTCTTTGAAGAGAAGTTCAAGGATTCCAATGATGATGATGATGATCGAGCAATGATGGCTTGATAGTCGGACGGCAAGAACCTCTCCCAGACAGCATTGGACTCGGCAGCAGCACGGAATATAGGAGAAACCGCACATGCTGAGCAAGCATCCTTAGGAGCGGTCAATGAAACTATGTCCGATATGCATCCCTCTGGTAATACTGATATGTCCACAACGCAGGGCAGACCGTTTCTCTCATTTTCTTTTTCCATCTTCTTCTTTTCTCTCTGTTTATCTGATGATATTTCTCTCTCGTACATTCCATTTATATGTGGAGTGTCCCTGACTCCCCGCCAAACAATACACACCTATTAAGGAACGTTTCTTTAATTTCTTAATGGTTAAGTATGATTTTTTTTTTTTTTTTTTTTCTGGTGGAGAAAATGTCGGTTTGATTGTTCCTAGGGCCATTAAATTCACTTAAATAATTAGAAAGTGTCACGGAACTCTTATTCTCAAATTTGTATTTACCAGTATGAAAAAAAAAAATCTGTATCTACCACAACAAATAGAAGGTTCTCAAACCTATCATTTTCTTCTTCTTTTTCTTTTTTTTTTTTTTTTTTTTTTTTGGAGAAAGAACCTATCATTTTCTTTGGTAATTCTAGATAAGATTTATTTGGTTTTTTTATCCAATAACTAATTCCAATTGTGTTTTAATTCTTTTTTTTGCTGATTTATTTCTAATACATTGAATGCACAATATGTTTGGATTAACTTTTTCCCCCTTAAATTTTGGTATAAATTTGATTTTGCCCCTTCAAGTTTCAAAATTTTGATTTATACCCTTAATGTTACATGTTGTTTAGATTTAAGTCGTTCTATCAATCCATTGTGATGAAGTGTTCATCAAGTGCCAACTAAGCTTGAAACGACATCATTTCTTATTCAAAACTATGTCATTTTGAATCTTATTAAAGCCATGTCATATATTATTTGGAATTTATTATAATTTTAATGTTACATGTTGTTTAGATTTAAGTCGTTCTATCAATCCATTGTGATGAATTGTTCATCAAGTGCCAACTAAGCTTGAAACGACATCATTTCTTATTCAAAACTATGTCGTTTTGAATCTTATTAAAGCCATGTCATATATTATTTGGAATTTATTATAATTTACACCCTTAAAGTATAGGGTAATTTTGATTCTATCCCCTAAAGTTTCAAAATTTAGATTCATAAAACTATGTTGTTTTGAGTTGAGATGGCATTTAACAAACACCTTGTTATAGCACATGGTCGAGAGGGCTTCAATTCAAACGATATGTAATATCCAAAATTTGAAACTTGAAGGAGTAAAATTAATTCTATCCCACACTTTATGTTTGTAAATTGCAACTTGATTGAATTTTATTTTAAATAACGACTACATACAACATCTCTCTCACATGGGAGATAGAACCCACAAGTATGGAGCTCAACCCCATGTAAAGTAGATGTTGTTGAATATGTTTAATACTTTTCTAAACCCATTACTTTAGAAGCCCAACTTTGTGTTTGGATTAAGCCCAAGCGCATGACTTTTTTTTTTTTTTTATACAAGATAGAATTTCTACTTTAGCTTAATCTAAGTGTATATACGTGTGAAGCTCTCTCCTGGAGACTTGAACCACAATCCTTGCCCCCCACACCCTACAAGCACTTAGACTTGTGAAGTGACCACCGCACCAAGGGTGCGCGATGATAAGCGCATGACTTATTAAGTCAACTAGTATGTGGAGAGCAGTAATAAATCCCCTAAAATCATCTCTTTCCTTTTTTAAATCTTGTGATTTTGGTAGCAACGTTATCAAAGGGATGAAATCCCTTAAATGCCTCTTTTGTTGGTAGAATCTCCAAAACTCTATCATTTCTTTCTTTCCTTATTCACTCTTGAAAAAGTTACAACTTTCAATGTTCATAAAACTACCAACAGTAATTGGGGATTTTTCATGGAGAGCAAATTCAAATGGAGCCAGTCAATTGTGTGAGTGTGGGTAATTTCTTATTATATGTAAGTCAGCTCTTCTATATAAGGCTAGTTCCAAAAAGATCAATATAGAACAAAATCTAATATCTTTCCCTCTCTCTAATACTTGAAAATTTTGATTGAGCATCCTATGACGAGTTCAAAGTTCTATTTGTGAGTGCGCACTAACAGAGTTGTCAATATATCCTAGAAAGAAACTGCCCGAGCCATTTGCCCCAAATATCATAACAGTGGGGGCGAAATTGCTTCTTAAAGACAGCAAATTCAGTTTCGTTCCTCAACTATCGATAAATTCTTGTTCTCTACAGTCTTATTTCATTGCATTGATATTATTGTATTTGATTTACACTTTTGTTAATTAAATTAAAAAAAAAGTTCATTAGTTTTTTCGAAGAACATGCTTATACTAAGAGGTGGAGAAGAAAATGAACAAATCTTCATGAATGCTAACCCATTTGTCATTATCATCCACTAAAACATCTCTAGGTCTTTCTGATAATGCCTCCAATAACTTTCAAAATATGAAAATCAAGATATTTGTATTGAATGCTCTAGGTTTAATATCATATAGCTATTCTAAGAATCTTTTGCCTTCCCAATTTTGAATTTCTGAAGAACATGACTAGTCATGTTCATCTTATAATTTTTTTTTTAGCTTATCATTTTTTTTTTGGGGAGAACATAAGAACCTAAATCTAGAACACAAACAACGTACCTTTCTCTCTCTCATGTTCAGTCCTTATTTTCTTATCTTTTCTTTGTCTTCCTTGTATTATTTTTTTAATCAAACACATCAAAACTCATATCAATAACAATCAAACATATAACATTTTACTAATCATTTTTCTTGGCAACCAAACACAACACCACCACCTGCAAACCTAGAAAACCCAACCACTTACAAACCCAGAAAACCCAACCAACACCTGATGAGAATCATCAAGCATTCAAGGATCCATTGCATGTTCCAGTTGGGCCTATTACAAGAGCAAGATCCAAGAAGATCAAAGAAGCACTTAATGGGTTGATTCAAGAGATTTGGGCTGATTCTAACGCAGGACATTCCAAGCTTGGCCCAAAGGAAGCTGAAAACGTAATATATTTAATTCAAGCTATTTAGGGCTGATCTGGCTTAATTACGAGTGATTTATGGCATGAATTAATAGCTGATTGACTTTCTAGTTCTATATCAGTTAAGGCAGATTTTTTCCTATTTTGGATCTGCTAATTTCAGACCAAATCAACTTTTATTTAGGGTTTTATTATTTAGTACGTTTTTTAGGTATTTTCGTTGTTTTTAGATGCATTTAATGCTTTTTAGGTCAAATTTGATTCCTGATATGGTAAGGTATCAATTAGGAGTTATTTTAGAATATATTTTCTTGTCTGTCAAGTTTTATGGAGCCTTTAAATAGGCTCTGAAGTTTGTAAACGTTTTTCATAATGTTATTGAATAAAAATCAAAAAAGGTGAGGCTTTGCTCTCTTTTGGTTCTTCAAGAACTGTGAACTTATCAAGGATTCTTTCTTGTGGCGTTCAAACTTTATACCCTTGGTTCGTGATTCTTTATAATCATTGGGTCAAGGTCAACTTATACCTTTGGTTCGCGTTTCGATTATAAACGTTGGCTCAGGGTTTCTATCATAAATCTGAATTTTAGCTTTCCTGGGTAAATATTCCAATATTTTTGTTGGGTCTCAAAGCGTGTCGATTGAGGTTCGCATCAACACCACCAATGGACCAACCAATTTGGACCCAAAAACCCAGATCTACCCACCACTTGCGACCCATAAAAACACAACCAACACCACCAATCTGATCTAGTCACCACAATCTCCACCTCCACCGATTTGGCGCAGCCATCAAACCCAACCAACCCAACCCTTTCTCTCCACCTTCACCATCGATCTCCACTGATATGGGCTTTAGATCTACCTGGAAACCCACACCACACACTACACACAACCAAAAAATTGACCCACCACTTGCAAACGCCACCAATCCCACATTGATCCATTGCTAGCCAAGGACCCACGTCACACCAACGATTTGGAAGAATGAAGAAAGAAACCATGGGGTTCAATCGAGAAAGAGAGAGAGAGAGAGAGAGAGAGAGAGAGAAATGCAAAAAAGAAAGAAGAAAGAAAAAAAAAAGGTGGAGAAATAGTGATTTGAGGAGAGAAAGAAGAAGGAAGAAGAAGGGGGAAAAAAGAAGAAAGAAAGAAAGAAGAAAAAGAAAGAATGGGAGGCGGAGAAACTGAGAGAAAGAGATCAAGGGTAGAAAAAGAAGATGAAAGAAAAAAAAGAAACAAGTACAAACAAAGACACAGATCTAAATTCCACAAATTTTTTGTTTTTGTTTTTAATTATGTTTTTTTTTCTTTTCTTTTTTAAATTTTTTTAATTTTTAAAATTGATAATTTTTTTTTTAAGTTAGAGGTTGACGTGGATGCTAATGTAGCATTTTTTTTAATATTATTTTAATGGTCATATCAACGTTTACTATGCTAACAGTGTACTCCGTTTGTCATGAAAGATATTTTCATTAAGTGAGTAACGTTAAGGGTCAAAATGGAATGTTTTTCTCTTTTAGGGACTGAAAGGAGTAAAATAAAAAAAGTAGGGACCAAAATAGGAATAGGGTCAAAATGTAGAGATGAAAAATGCATTTACACCTTTTCTTTTCACAAACAACAAGCCTATAAGTGCTATGGCTTTCAATGAGGCCCAAAGGAAATTCTTGGTGGACAACTCAAGAAGAAGGCCTAGCACACCATTGCGTTCACTCCGAAAACGCAAGCTTTGGCCTACATCATGATCTACAACCACTACCCGGTGAAGAACTTGATGACTTTGTCAGGACCAAGGACCATCTTCCAATATGATCTCTTCACTCACAAGGAGATCAACATTTGCGGTCACATCTACCACCTATTCGTTAAGAGCATCAAGAAGAGGAATGCAAGGCTAATTCTACCATTTCCAAGCCTTGTCATGTCTCTTGTCTTAAGGGCACGGGTGAAGATTCCAAGCGAACTTCAGGTGACGCAAAGGGAAGATACTATTAATGAGCAAACCATCCTTCAAAGCAAAACGCATATTCGGGTCCAAGCAGCAGTGTATCTCAAATTCCGAGAGATAAAGAAGCAAAAGAAGAAGGGAACACTAATGAGGAAAATGATTCATACACTTCAGTTCCGGAGGACACTGCACAACCTTCTTCCCAAGCACAAGAAAAAGCACCCGATTTTCTTGATCATCGAATTGGAAGGGTTGAAGAGTTGCATATAATACTAGCTTCACACATCAACTATTCCATAACTCAATTCACATACCTTGAAGGCCAAATCACTGCCCTCTCATCTCAAGTTGATGACTTGATGAGAAAATCAGAGCCGGAGTTTGATACATTCTAGTCTCTTTGGCCATTCAGGTAAAAAAAGGGGAGTAGATTGAGGGGGAGTATAGCTTGAGAGGGAGTAGTAAATTTAGTATAACATTGGTTTATTTTGGTGGTTTCTAGTTTATTTTACACATTTATAGCTTTTAAAAATTTACAGTGCTTTCGTTTAAAGCTTTCAAGTACTTTAGTTTAAAACTTAGTTTTCTTTAGTACTGTTTTGTATCTTGGTTTTTATAGCCGTTTTTTTTATTCTTAATATTTTTCTATTGCTTATAGCCTTAGTTTCTTTAATGCATCATATGTTTGTTAGACATGCAATTTATTTTAGCATTGCTCTTAATTGCATTGCGTGTCCTGATGATCATTTACTTGATAAATGGTCATTGTAGTCATTTTCTAATGACTATTTATGTTTGATCAAGTTATGCTTATTGTCATATATTTCATTTGGTATCTTGATCACATTTTACTTGTTCCTTATACATGCCTTGTGTTCTACTTTTCTTGAGCTTAATGAAGTCTTATTGTATGTGCGTGCAAATGTTTCAGGATACAGGTGTATATGGTACAACTGCTTCACAGTTTCTAGAGTTAGGTGTGAGTGAGTTTTACCTATGTTCCCAAACTCACGTTTAAATCTAGAGTCTATTTAGGAGTTTTGTCATGGAATAGCCAAAGAGGGAGATTGTAAAGTTGTGATTTCCAACTATTTTGTGTTGGCTTTAATTCCGTGCCAAATTTGATTGTAATTTATTCAATCATTTTCCCTGTATTTATGTAGGTTTAATTGTAAGGGATGATTGTGAGAAATCGGTGAAGAATCAAGTTTCTAAAGTTGAACAAGTGGATTTCGCGACTGTCTCACGAGAAGCAACCCACGACTGGAAGATGAAGAGTCGGGCCAGGCTATCTTTTTCACGACTGTCTTGCAGGTAAGGCCAACTTTCGAAGGACCTGCAAAAGTTTTTGTTTGGCAAAAAGTAGCATTTTGTTTTGTTTTACCAAATCTTTACTTACACTATATGTATCCTCATTACCCACGAATTGTAAGGAGTACTTTTCAAAGAGAAAACTTTAGAAAATTCACTTAAGAATTAGAGATTGTTATACCCACAATCATCTACACATTTCCTTATGGTTTTCCTCAAATCCTACCTCTCCATCTTTAGATCCTTGAAAGGTTGCTAGTCTAAACATTTACCACACCCATACTGAGTGTAAAGTGAGAATTTGGTCCTACCGGGAAGCATTGGAAGGTGTCATTCATTTGTGGATACAATCAGGCTGAATTGTGGGATCTGAAAAGCTAGAGAATACAAGGCTCTGAGAAGTTAGTTGGTAGTAGGAGCTTGGAGGGCTCAAGTACGTGGGGTAGACTAGGCTTGGAGGATTTTTTTTTTTTCATTTGTGTACTTCAACTTTATTTTCTAGTGGATCGATTTCGACTTGGAGGGTTGCGGAAAGGTTTTTCGCTGAGTTTTTTTATTTCCTCTTCGATAACACGTCTCGATGTTATCTTGAGTTTTCATCTTCCTTTCCTACCCTTTAAGCTTTCATTTTATTGTTGATAATGGATGAATATGGCTTAAGATAGAGTTATCAGTTTATTATGCTTATTTACTCTTGTTCCGCACTTAGTTTAAGTTAGAGTAAAAGCAATCCATCTATAGTTTTTAATTGAGGGTCTGAACAAGCTCTTATATTTTAACACAAATCCGACCTTTCAATATTCAAGTAAGCAATGAAAATAAAACAATCGAAATACAGATGAGAAAAACTTACAAAATCCTCTAGAAAATAATTTGACAAAATAAGAGCAACCCAAAAAAAAAAAAAAAATGAGGGACTGAAACAAAGAACGTAAGAGTTAACCAGAAAAGATAATGGAAACGAAAGCTCTAAATTAATTGAAACCCACAAGTGAGAAAATTACCTGTCAGATGTTAAGCAACAAAGATCCTATCTGAATAAAAACACAAAAATAATAGAAACCCAGATGAAAAAAACTTACAAAATCCTCAAAAGAAAAGAATTGAACAAAGAATTTGACAAAATAAGAGCAACCCAGAAAAAATAAATGAGGGGTTCAAACAAAGAACATAAGAGTTAACCAGAAAGATAATGGAAATGAATGCCCTAAATTAATAGAAACCCACAAGTAAGATAATTACCTGTCAGTGTCAACAACGAAGATCTGATCTGAGTCAGATGGGGTTTTGTAGGAAGCGTGAATGAAAGAGAAGGAGAGCGAAGGGACATACAAAAAATAAGAGGCCGAGAAAGGGGGGAGAAGCATGAAATGAAAGAGAGAAGGAAGAGTGAGAAGGGGCAAACAAAATATAAAAATGTGTTTGATAAGTCTTGAACAAGGGAGGTTAAAGGCATGAAACATGTGCCTGTTTGGCATTTAGCATTTAGTTTTTAGGTATAACCTTTTAAAACTTCAGTTTTTTTTTTTGGATAGATTTTAAAACTTCAATTTTTCTTGCATTTTTTCATTTTTTTCAAAAAATGTTAAGGTACAATTATATTTTAACACACTTTTAATAAAACTAGTTTTTGGTTATACATGCAAGGCACGTGCTGCCCTAGTAGTGAGAAAATTAATATAGATTTTGTGTGAAACCATGAATTTTAACTCACCCAATTTGACTATATTAAAAAAAAAGTCTAAGAATACAACAAATATCACAATATTTTCACAATATCTTCATTTTTAGGATCCGATAGATATTTTTTATTGGGTATGGCTTGTGTCCAGTGAAAGTTTTCACTAGACACATTGGATTGGAGACATGTATCCAAGAGTGGACACGTGTCCAAATCTTGCCGTGTCCAGTGAAAATTTTCATTAGACATGAGCTCTGCCCTTTTTTATTTTATTTGAGAGAAATGCTACATTCATAATATTTTTCAAACAAATTCTAAATGACAAGTTATTATTGGTTTTAAACTGATAACATTGTTATTGTTATTCTCAAAACATTTATTTTCAATTGTAGTTGGTCATAGTCTCATATTTTATTATTTTATTTCGACTTGTAAGAAATTGATACTTCAATATTTGTAAAAATATTGTGAACTTTGTTGTGTCGGTATAACAATATATATGCCAGCTTACATAAATATTTAAAAGAAAAAAAAAACACAAACCGATTACTGGGAAAAAAAAACTTTAGGCACAGTAGAAATTAATGTTAAAATGTTGAAGACTTAACATTTTTTTTATTTGATCTATAAGAAACTGAGATCTCAATAATTGTGAACATATTGTGATAATAATAAGTGTTGTAACATTTTCTCAAAACATTTATTTTCAGTTGTGGTTAATCACAGTCTCATATTTTATTATTTTATTTTGACTTGTAAGAAATTGACACGTCAATAATTGTGAAAATATTGTGAAATTTGTTGTGTCAGTATAACAATATAAATATCAGCTTACATCAATATTTAAAAGAAAAAAAAAACACAAACCAATTACTAAGAAAAAAAAAACACAAACCAATTACTAAAAAACAATCTCATATTTTATTTTATTATTTTATTTCGACTTATAAGAAATTGACACATCAATAATTGTGAAAACTAAACTAAAGCACTGTTATAACTACAGTGCTACAGTTTATTGTAATAAAAATAAGTGTTGTAACATTTTTTTAAAGTATTTATTTTCAATTGTGGTTAGCTACAGTCTCATATTTTATTATTTTATTTTGACATGTAAGAAATTGACACGTCAATAATTGTGAAAATATTGTGAAATTTGTTATGTCAGTATAACAATATAAATGTCAACTTACATCAATATTTAAAAGAAAAAAAACACAAACCAATTACTGGAAAAAAAAAAAAAAACCAATCTCATATTTTATTTTATTATTTTATTTCAACTTGTAAAAAATTGACACGTCAATAATTGTGAAAACTAAACCAAATCACTGTTGTAGTTACAGTGCTACAGTGTCTTGTGATAACAATAAATGTTGTAACATTTTTTTAAAATATTTATTTTTAGTTGTGGTTAGCTACAGTCTTATATTTTATTATTTCATTTCGACTGGTAAGAAATTGACATGTCAATAATTATGAAAATATTGTGAAATTTTTTGTGTCAGTATAACAATATAAATGTCAGCTTACATCAATATTTAAAAGAAAAAAAAACACAAACCGATTACTAGAAAAAAAAAAAAAAACCAATCTCATATTATATTTTATTATTTTATTTCTACATGTAAGAAATTGACACGTTAATAATTGTGAAAATGTTGTGAAATTTGTTGTGTCAGTATAACAATATAAATGTCAGCTTACATCAATATTAAAAAAAAAAAAAAAAACACAAACTGATTACTGAAAAAAACAAAAAAATTTAGGCACTATAGCTATAGTGCCAATTGAATAAAAAAATTTAAAAAAAAAATATTGTAACTACAGTATTGCACAGTGCAAAAACACTAGATGTACAATGCTAAAACACTGTCCGCGCAATCGCACTATTATTATAAAGAGGGCGTTTGGATTCACGTCCAGCCCACGTCCACGTTTTGGAGACTTTTTTTTTTTTTTTTTTAAAGCAGCCGCACATATTGACTTTTAGCTATGAACAGTACACAAAATTACTGTTCGTAGGATTACAAATTTCACTTTTCATCAACTTTTTCATTAAAAATGGGTCCCACAATACTATTCACACATTTAAAAATTATTTTGCTACAGTGTTTTCAGTTTTCAGTTTCAGCAAAATAAGTTCTATCCAAACAGACCCAAAGAAACTAAATAAACTGTATCCAAAATTTACTCCTAACGCCTAAGCTACAAATATAATCCTAATATATTTTGTTTTTATTAATACTTAATATATGTCAATCGTTTTCGGTGTGACACCGGGCCAACCAATATCGATTTTGCAAAAATACAAACCGAAATTGAAACCAAACCAAACCGTGAAAAAACTTAAAATTAGAATTCGGTGCGGTCAGTGCATTCGGTGTCTTGGTTTTCTTTACAGCCTTACCTTCAAAATGCAAAGCTTCGGCTTAAGGAATTTTTGGAACACTAAAGGGGCCTTTTCTTTTTGTCAAAATACACGTGTCAGAATATCTATGAATACTCTTTGGACAAAGACAGATGGGTTTGAGAATTGGGTCTGGTTCGTTCTGCAGAATAGGCCCTGCTGAAATTGGGCCTGGTATGTACTACAGAATGGGCTCCGCTGAACCAATCTGCAGCAAAACAAACACTCCAAAACAAATAGTAAAATACAACAGCACAGCCCAATAATTGTTAATTCACAGTAGAGTCCACATATATTTTTCAATACATTTACACATATACACTACACGTACAAGAGAAGAGTTATCCCTCCACAGAATGAGAGTTAGTAATTTCATTGCTTTGAGCCAGAACAAAATTAAAATTATGGAGTTTGGAACTCGAACCAATCTTAAGTCTTAACCATATCGATTGCTAGGATATTCTGCCAAATGTTTTCTTTCTTATCCTCCTTCAAACTACTCTACTATGATTTCTCTCTACTAATCTTGGTGACTCTTACAATTGTTGCGTTACTCTTGTTGTTGTGTTATTCTTTTCCTGCTAATTCTCCATTTTCTCCGGGTATGGGGTGCGGCGGAGCAGGACCTGCTCTTTTCTTTTCGCCACTTGAAGCCCATAACTGAATTTAATGCTCCTATTCTATACTCCTTTCGTGTTCTGTGGCTCTTCCACTCCATTGTTCTTTCCCTTTATTTTCGGGCATGCCTAGGGCCTCCAATATTTTCTATCAAAAGTCTGGCGCCATCTAGGCTTGATTCAAATCCTTGGGTCGTCCTGCAGAAGCTCTTTCTTGTGGGGCTGCCACTTTCTTCTACGTGTTTTATGTCATTCTTGAGCCTGCTTTTGCTTTTCTCATGGGCTTCACAGTGAAGAATCTGCAGATTGTTTTCTCATCTTTTTCTCAACTGTAAGTGACCAGGCCTCTGCTGTTTACCTCATCCTAATGACCAAACAGTCATCGACCTATGGGCTAGCCCAGTAGCCCATCAGGCTAACAGGCAGCCAGGTCCAGTACTTTTAATGCCCATGGGCAGTCCAGTAGCCCAATAAAGCAGGCCATGGGTTAGTTTCTATGCCAATACTTGGAGTGCTTGTGAGAAACTATACCATGCCAATACTTGGAGTGATTGTGAGAAACTATACTTAATATATATATTGCTATTTGTCTAGTAGCTTTGATTTTTTTTTTTTAAATAACTGTTGGACATTTTTTTTTTTTTTTATTGAAGGATAGAAAAAGAAAAATTATTTAAAATCTTAATAAAAAATAGGTTTTGACCTTAAAAATTAAATAAATTATAAATTCTTTGATTCTTTTCTTTAAAAAAATTTTGTTGACTCTTTCAGTCTTCCCTTTAATTTTTTTTAAAGATTATTTCCATTATAAATATAAATAAATAAATAAGTAAGAAAAAAATAGAAGAGAGGATTATGACCATCAGAAAAAAGGTCAATCTTTCCTTTGATAAAATCATATTATTTCCTTACAATATATAAAATAAATTTCTTAAAACGAAATAAGAAGAAAAGTTTATTGTTGGATGAAATTATTTCCTTTAAGATAATTGATTCTTCCAATAATTTCCTTTAAACATGCTTATCGTTGGAACAAAATTCAATTCTCAATTTTTTAAGTATCCTAAATACCCATTATAGTTCTCTCATTTTACTCACAAAAAATCTCTCAAATTCAAATTCTCCCCGGACTATTCTCAATTTTTTGTCATTTATTATTTTCTCTCTTTTATAGTTATATACTTATTGGGGGGCTCAAATTGTGCCCAACAAGCTACTAGTCATAAGTCTGTCCAAAAGATAAAGCGAGCCAAGGTCATGGTCCCAAACCAAGTCCAAAGAGAAGGCCTAGGCCCAATAAAGGGGCTGAAGGACAACACCCTCGGATAAATACCCAGAATTATACAATTTCTCAGCCTGAATACAGCTATAGACATCCCATTTCATTCTGACCTACATCCAAGCACCCCCATCCCAATGACGAGAAATCAAATCACTAGAAAAATGATCAATATTGTGTGTGGAGTCTGACAAGGATGAGAACCCAAGTGGCCTAATACAATCCAAGCCCAAGTTCAAGCCCAACTGTGAAGAGGAAAGAAGCCCAAAGCCCAAAAGCCCATTTTGACCTAATTTGACCAAAGCTAACAAAAGTGCGTACGACGAGTATATGATGCATACGCACCCATTATGTGGCGTATGCACTTTCTGGGAAAAAAAAGCCCAAAATCGCTCTATTTCCATTTTGATGAGATTCTAGGGCAACCAACTTGATAAAATGGCTACCCAAATATGTCATCAAGACCTAAACACCCAATTCCCACGACAAGTCTAGGAGAGTATATCTCATGAGGGAAAAAAAACTTAGATAGTTCTTGAAACACTGCTTCGAAACTACCTAAGAATTGCTCTCTCATAATATCATTCTCACACAGCATATGAGACCACACCCTAGTTGACTAAGGTCAAATATGGTAATAATGGGATTTGCCAAATTTATTATATTGACTTGAAATCTGCTAATACTTCTTTGTATGAAGTTACTTTTATCAACCTATTTTATTTAATGTAGATTTCTAAAGCTTTTATTTACTTATTTTATGTATAACTGTATTTTTACACAATAAATAAAACAAATTGATAAAAATAAGCCAATTGAAATAGAAACTTAATGACTTAACCTCTGATCTTGTGCTTTTCTTTTTTTCTTTTTTCTTTTTTTCTTTCTATTAAGAAGACACTTGAATCTTATTTCCATGAAAGTTTAAATTACAAATTTTAGAGCAAAACTTGGGTCTAGTGTCCGTTAACATTGGATTTGTTACGATGGTGACACGTCTCAATTTTTTGTCATGTGTTATCATTCTAACGAGTTCAGTGCTAAGAATGCACTAGACTTAAGCCAAATCCCAAATCCCTACACTTGCAAAGAAATAAATCCCGTATCACCCTGTTGAAAAACCAAGGAAAAGTAACATGACTTGACTACGAGAATATTTGGTGTATAATTTCATCTGAATGCCTATCCCTCAATCTAACTCACTTTTAATGGACCGGCCAACTGCTCTTCATGTCAATTCATAAGGACCATTTGATGGTTACAAATTAGAAATGGAACCACAATAATTGCCCTTTTAAAAAAAAAAAAAAAAATCCTTTGGGCCTCATTGACAGCCATAGCACTTGCAGGCTTGTTGTTTAATGTGAAAAGAAAACAAGTATTAACACGAGTCCGTGATCTTGGTGGACCTAATTCAAAGCAAATTCCAAAACTCAAGAAACCACAGCTTTTAACCATAAATTAATAGTGACAACATAACAGCAAGAGACATTAAACTTATTTTGTAGTTACTCTAGCGTCTAGCCAGTTTGTAGTACCCACTTTTTGTAGTAGTCACACTCAAGCCAAATACTACTTAAATACACACTCTCTCACATGTAATAGGAGCACTACCACTATAAGTTCTATGAGTACTTGTCTCACATAACACATCACACTGCATTAATAGCAACCTTCATCCCGGACGCACAGTGCCCAGAAAAGTTGCAGATGAAGTAGTTCTGTCCCTTCGCCAGCTTTATTTGGTCATTCCCAGAATTGTACACTTTCGCACCCGCCGGAGATGTGCAACTACTGTAACCGCCACGGTCCACAGCTACAACATTGTGAGTTGTCGAATCATAATTGAATACTGCAACATACATGAACAAATTATTAATTATGTAGGGTTGTTTTACAAAACAACGTGATAGCCAGGGACGGAGCCAGAACTTCGAGTTAGGGGGGGCAAAATTCTTCTAAGATTGAATCTCACAAAAAGACTCTTTTTTTTTTTTATAAGAACAAAAGGACTAATTATTATTACTAAATAAAGACAAATATAAGAATGCGGATAGTATGCATAAGAAATTAATTATAAATTTATTTCTTATCAATTCATAATTTAGTTTTCAATTTATAAATTTATTAGCTTGTTATAGTTAACACATTTCCCTCGACAACCCATTAGCCAACCAAATGTTTTTATTAACTGTACAATTATTTTTTTCTTTAACTATACTTCTTTTTTTAATAAGTTTCTTTAACTTTACTAAGTAACTTTTTAGTAATTACTCACTCAATCTATTCTCTTTATAAGTTATAATAGGTCACGCTCACACACACTCAACACTTCATAGTTTTGCAACATATTTCACAAAGAAAAATTTAAAATAAAATTAAAAAAAAACAACAACAATGCAATCACAAACAAAGACACAAATAACATAAATGGGTATGGAGGGAGATTCCAAGAGATAAACAAAATACATAAATGGGCATGGAGGAAGTGAAAAGAAATGTTTGCTATTCACGTACACTAAATTGTTTGGGCTAATCTGTCTTATTATTTGGGTTGGTTTGTTGTGTTGCTTAGACATTTTTTTTTTAAGGGGCCAAGAGTTTGGAGATGGGGGGCAGGTTTAATTCTTCTTGGGCCTAAATTGTAACTCAAGCCTATTGCATATATATGGCTGTTGGTTTTTCAAAATCTCAGGGGGGGCAATGGCCCCCCAATGCCAAACTGTAGCTCCGTCCCTGGTGATAGCCATGGCTTTGTCTTAAAATTTTAGAATTGGTTATAGATAATCAATAGACTAGTCATATGTGTATTTTTTTCCCCATAACTCTAGTAAGAATACATTAACAAAAAAAGGTTTTGGCTGTATATTCTTTAGAATGAGTTGTGCTTGCATTTATAAAAATTTTAAGCGCATGTGCTAAGAATTGCATATATGTGGATTCCTCAATATTTGTTATTTTAGTTAATGTTCTATATTTACACATAGAGGTCGGGCCTAATCCAATAAATGTCTTCCACCAAAAATGACAGATAGCAAATTTGATTTCGAGAATTAACCTCGAGTAAGATTGCATATTGTGACATTTCCTAGACTCCGGAAAAAGTGTTAACTTTGTACATTGTATGACATTGGTTTTAGAGTTACTTCATTCTGACATAAATGTTGTAGACAAACTAGATTTGAAAGTAGGGACAAAGCTAGTGACAAACTTACCGAGCACATCACCAGCTCTAAAACGCTTTCCCTTGGGCCAACTATCAGTGTTAAAGGTCCAACCACCAGAGTCTCCAACTGTGTAAGTTGCTGCGTGAACGTGTTCAAAGTGAACAAGTAGGCACAAAAGCACAACCACCATGACCATGGCTTGACTTGCACTGCCTCTTCCCAGAGACATCTCGAAGCAGAGCTGTATAGTACTTTACTGGGAAAGGCTGAAGTTTAAAGTGGTAAGAAAGCTACTTGAGAGTGAGAGTGCCAACAACTGAGGCTCTAATAACCCTTTTTATTGTGTTAAGGAAACTAAGTAAGACGTGGGGTCCAACTAGTTTGGAAAAATGGGACAAAGCTAAAGACAAATTTGGTGACCTTTATTGATTAAAAATTTGTCTCAACAACCCCACCATAACCACCAGGTTGAAAATTCTACAGTTAACATTATCACGGGGTAAAGAGAAAGGAAATTTAGTAAAAGGATGAGATTGTTTAGTGGCTTTCAAAGGAATAGTTATTAGTTATTAAAGTGGGCCGTTTGCATAATCTATGCGCAGATTTTGGGGCAAAACATGGTAGTGCTATAAAAAAGAGAATTGATTGCACAACCACAAATATTTTTGACTGCATCTTCACATGTATAGTTTATATAGCCGACCCGTGAACTCTTACTGGACCACAGGCCCTGCTTTTTCATTATGTCATTTTAATTTATGTGTACAAAGAAATGCTAAAGTTGGGAGGCTAATATAGAAAAAGCTTCTAAACTTTTGAAATTAGAGCCTTAGAGGGCCCATAGGTCACATAGCATCATCGTTACGTTGCACTTTGGCATGGTTGATGAACTCTAGAACATGGGTTCAACTTTTCTTTTTCTTTTTTTCTATATTCTTCTTTTTTCTTTTTCTTTTTTTTTTCTTTTTTTGGTTTGTTAATTGGGGTTTGAGGTGTGCATGTGTCTAGTTGGACCCAATTTGAGATATTTTTTTAACCCAACCCAATTTTTTTGGGTTGATAAATTGTTGATCTAACCCAAGCCATGATATAGTGGCAGTTTTAGAAATTTCTTTCAGAGTGGTCATTAAAAATCTTATATTAAATTTTTTTAATAAAAATAAAACTTGAATATATTAACATCACAAAAAAAAAAAAAAAAACACAAATATGTAAAGTTTTAAAATTTCATTTCACAAGTTTTCATATTTTGAAATCGTTATGTGATATGATAGTTTCACTATTAATGTTATCAGCTACACCTACATCTTTTTCAATATACACAACCAAACAATCATTAAGTTATTGATCTCCCATTCAATTGCCAACATATTGCCTAAATAAGTAACAATATAAAAAAAAAAATGCATTATCTTTTTGAAAAAATGTATCACATAAATCGGCCAAAAACTAAGACAAGCACTAATAAACTAGCTATTTGAAAGTGTGCAATTTTTTATTAAAAAATAGCGATTTTAAAATATGCCATTTGAAAACACAATTTAAAACATCACAATTAAACGATTGGTTTGAGCTTTTTGGCTAATTTGTTTGTTTGGGCAATTTTTGAGAAATGTTACATTTACAACATTTTTGGAATACTTTCACAATAAAGCCTAAGTGGTAAGTTTTTATTGGTTCTAATTTGAACCTACCTCTGAAATTCTTTTTTTGTCCATTAGTAACAACCTGCTACTTAGTATTTGTTGTGAAAATGTTGTGAACATAGCATTTCTTGTAAGTTTTTGGTTCAACATTCAACTAACCAAAATTTTGGAGAGGTTGAATTTTATTTTTAATGGGCTCAATTTGTTATTTAGGGTGTTTAAGTTTTTTTTTTTTTTTTTTTTTTTTAAGGGTGGTCAAAGACCAATATTAATTTAAACTTTAATTTTTAAAGATATATATATAAATTCAAGTTAGGGTGGTCATGTGACCACCTTGATTAATACTTGCCACCACCCCTGCCATGATAGCTAAAAACACGAATTCGGTCCAACCCAACCTATCCCATATGCTTTTGGCAGGTTGATTCGTCAAGCTAAGATCATTTTGTTTTAAGTCTAAAAGACCATGTAACATTCCAATTTCATCAAAATTAAGTCATGAAATATCAAAATTAATAAAATTAACAAATTTAAAATAAGTATCTAAATGAATCATGTAGGGATGCAATTTAGCGCCTAAGCCCAGAGGAGGAATGGGAATGGGTCCAAAGAACCCAATACAATAAATTTGTAGAGAGTGGATTAGAACACTAGGTTCTAATGAATTTAGACAACAATCATAGTGGGTAAAGATGACAATAGAATAAAGATGAACTAATTTTATCCAAGGAAAAACGACCTCAGACACAATCTGAGGAGGTTAATTCTTCTCTCTAATTCTTTTGAGACTGGTTACAAATATTGTTCTTGATTCTACAGTATTTTTCTCTTCATTCTCGACCCCCCTCCCTCAGGGTCCCCTCTCTCTTTTATACTATCTTCCTTCTTCTATCTCTACCCTCCACGTGTAGATCAGATTGTTGGTGTTGATCCTTGTCCCATTAGTACATTCCTGAAATCTTTGGGAGTAGTTGTAAGGCTGAAAAATACTGTTCAGGTATCACTTCCTCAATAATGCGGCCAGAGAGTTAGTTACGGAGCATTCAATGTGGTGGTAGCAACTTTCTCTTAGATATTTCATAGCTTTCCTTTGTCCTGTGCTCTCACTATGTATATTCTTATCACTAGAATCTCCTAGAACGTTGCTTCTGTATGGCAGACTGTACCCTCTGACCTCTGCTTTGCTCAGCCGAGGAAGCATCCCTCCTCGGACCCCTTCTCATCATAACCAGACCCCTTGCTTTATTCATTAACGCTGACCTCCATAACAATGTTTACCCATCCTCAAATAACTAGGCGTCCTCGGACGGGGCCCCCAGCTCAAAATATACTACTGGGCTTATCTTCCCTACAATAGCCCCTCGAAATCCTCCTCCTTAGCTCCTCATGAAGAAAAGGGGGATTTCGACATTACCTCAAGTACCCTGCTCTCATCATACATCACTCCTATCTGCGTAGGTACCTTTTTAACTACCCAATGCACGTTCCTGACGCTTTGGCATCCGAGACGTGCTTTCATTAAATTTTTGTAGCTCCATGTTCCCCATGTTTTACGATGTGATGCAGATCCAACGGCTAGGGATTTTCTTGGAACTCAGGTGGGAATTTTCCCACTTGTTTCTCTCCCTGATACAAATATTACTTGAACCCCTCCTTCCCTTCACTTTTGCACTCATAAATATCATGAGCTAGTCCAAGGAGAGTTTCTTTCTTCACGTAAGTCTTTTCATCCCTTTTTATTTACTTTTCCTTCTACTTTTCTTTACACAGTGTCCTTTTCTCCTCGGCACTCTTAGTTCCCCTTCACCATTATAGCACCTTCAACCTTTTTTCACACATGGGTAGATTCGTCTACTTGGTAGACTCTGCGGAGGGTATAGAGAGCTTTAAAGCTCAATATAGAATCCCTCTAGGAGTCTCCATTAGGCATTGTAAGTAAGGGGATTGGCATACTGAAAGGCAGTAGGGAGAAGTGGTAATCCCGATGCTTGCCTTTATATAGGAATGGCAACGGGTCGGGTTCGAGCCGGGTTTTTCCATACCCAAGCCTGACCCACGAGTCTGCCCCCACAACCCGGACTCGACCTGTTTAATAAATGGGTTTTTTATGAAGGGCCCAAACTCGCCCCGCGGGCCCCACCAGCCCATGCCACTCTAGGCCCAATCCGTGGGCCAATCAAAAAGAAAAAAAATATTTGTCTAAAGCCCTAAACCTCCACAAACCTAGATTAGAAACCCAAAAAATAAACCCCAAGAGGGCAGGATCATGATCATCAATTTAGATCAAAAACCCAAAAACAAAAACAAACTCTAGGATTATGCTCTTCAATCGGACCTGAGTAGCCACCAAAACTCCAAACACAAACAAAAAAATTTTAGATTTTTTATTTTCCCTTTCAAAATCACAAACACAAACATAGAAATCACAAAAAAAAGGTGAAGAACATATCATTGAGAAATAGGAATGGCAACGAACCCAAACCCAATAGGAACCCAAACCAGATTCTCAAAAAAAAAAAAAAAAAAGAGGGACCCAAACCCCTAACAATCCTAAATCCTAACGAACTCGAACCTAAACAGAAATGGCAAAAACAAAAGAAAGAAGAACGTATTGAAGGCGCAGGGGGAAATGTGAGCAATTAAGGGGGGCGGCAGAGAGGCACTGAGGCCGTGAGTGTGGCTGTGCCGGTCGGTGAGAATGACTGCTTAAGGAGTTGAGGGCCGTGACAGTGAAGCTGTGGCCGTGTGGCTGTGGTCGTGGTCGTGGCCGTGGCCGTGGCCGTGAGAGTGCTGGAGATTTGAGAGAGAGAGGGTGGCGGCTGTGTGATGAGAGTGGGAGAATGAGATGGGTTAGGGATAAGTTTATCTATATATATATGAGGATATTTTAGTAATTAGTGTATAACCAGGTCAGGTCTGGCCCGACTCGCTTCCGGTTTTTTTTTTAAACCCAAACCTGACCCTATTCTTTATTGGGCCGGGTAGAAGTTGCAATCCCTACCTTTATAGAAGGAAGGATGAGAATCCCTATGGGCACAGTCACTAAAGATTACCTTAGGGCTCATAGATTAGCCCCTACCCAATGTGCCCTACACATGTTTAGGATTTTGGGTAGTGTAGATGCCCTTAATGAGAAAATGGGCTTAAACCTTACCCATCACAACGTCAACTGGGTTTATAACCTCCACCACTTAAAAGGGTTGAGTTATTCCTAAAAACTAGGTACCCCGAGTTTAGGCTTATCTCATGCCTCCCTGAATCCAACAAAGGCATGAATAAGGACTTTCTAATCATTTCTAGGGAGTGGCATTATGGCCTCCCCTATCCGACGAGAGAGGGGAAACCAGGTGGGGTTGTAGGCCTAGGTTTATTGCTTCTAAATCAACCTTTATTTTTCTTTTCCATACTTTGTACCCATCTTTCCTTGTTTGTGCTTGTAAATGAACTCTTCTTTGATTTGTGCTATTCTAGTACTAATGATCTCTTTTTTTGTTTTCTTAATGGTTTCGCAGATAAGCACGTCGCCAAACCGAACCTCAGCCTTGTCAACAAACAAAGCTTGGACAAAATACTTCAAGCCGAGGTGTTTGTCCACACAGACGGTCAATTACGAGTGGCACATCTGATCCTCAGCTACACTCCACTTTCATCTAGTTTACAAGCACTGAAGTGTGTGATAAAGGAAAAGGACCCGCGCCTGCCCCTAATCAATGTCGCTGTGCTTGGTTTTCTCAACCCAGGTCTGGGACCACAAGGTGTACTAAAGGTAGAACCACTCCTTCAATACAAGGCCGAGGACGAAGCAACCCCTTCGCAACCAGCCACCATAAGGGGACAAGAAGAAGAAAAAGAAAAAGACGTAGTTGAAGTGTCTGAATCGAAAGACAAGTTTGCCATCTTCAACCAGCCCCAATCTCCAGAGACTTAGATCCGCAATCCTAGCCACCTTCCTTTGGCCCAAGTAAGTAGCATCCAAGAAGACACCATTGTTCCTAAAGCAATAGGGATACAACACAAAACCAGGGCCGGCCTTATGGAGGTAATGGAATCTCAAGTTTGGGGCAAGGCGCCTGAGGTGGTTGGTCAAGCCAAACACCCCTCTTTTCCCACTTCTTATGATCCTCAGTAAGAACTTGTAGATAAAAAGAGGAAACGAGAACAGAAGGGGAAGGATGTGATGGAGGAAGGCCGAGGTGTTCCTTCCAAGGAGAATGAGCCTCAAAAAAGGGCCAAGGTAGCCAAGACTACCCAAACATGATCCCTAAGTGATGGGGTACCTGGAGACAGAGGACGTGATCTCTGCACCAAGGTACCAAACTAGAATCCCCCCTTGGAGTTAGACGGGCCACCTCTCCCTATGAACTCCTCAATTAGGGACTGCCAGCAGGGAAAGGCCGGGTACGTGGCAAACGCTATAGAGCAAGCACTACTACTACACGATGACATAACTGATTTAAGGACCATGAAGAAACACAAGGTGTTTCTAAGTCTGAAGAGAAACCTTGCTATGGTAAGTTGTTTAAGCCAAATTTGTTATTTATTTGTTTACTTTTATTTATTATTATTATTATTTTTTTTTACTCTTGCCTTTACTTACTTGCTAAGTTCCCTTTTCAGGCTGTCCAAGCCACTTTTAAAGTCAAGGAGTTGGTGGATCTTTCTCACCACCAGATGAAGGATGAGGAGGGCAGACAAATTGCTGCTGTTGAGGCCTTTAATGTGGTTGAGAAGAGGGTGAAGGAGTTGAACGCCCAGCTCACTGAGGCTAAAAGGGAGAAGAAAAATGCTGAGGTGGCACTGGAAGGGGCGAAGAGACAGGCCGAGACTCAGCGCAAGCAACTCCGCCAAGCTGGGAGTGAGCTTGCTGCTGCCAAGGAGCAAATCAAACTGTTACAAAAGAAATTAGAGGAGGCTGAGAAACCTAAGGATCAGGCCGAAAAAGACAGCTACAACGTAGGGGAAGCTAAAACTGAGGATGCCCTCAGGTCCGAGGTTTCAAGGGTATGTAGAGCATACTGCCTCCTGGTGTGGAACGAGGCCCTCAACTTGGTAGGGGTTGAGGCCTTTTCGGCACTTAGGAGAGCGAAAAATGTATACTACCCCCTACAATACGGGCATCAAGCTCCTCAGCCTCCTAGGATGACGCAACCCCCAACGTTACAATCCCTATTGAAAAGGTCCTAACTAAGGACCCTCCTCCTTCCAGAAGTCCTCAAAAAGGGGCAGAGCAAACCAGTGCACCTGATAAGGAGAAAGAAGTCCCCAAGGAGGTCTCCCCCGAGATGACGAAGCTGTCGGATGCACCCAAGGATTCTTCCAAGGGAAGGGTGGTTTCTCAAAGCCACGAGTTGATTTTGGCAACTATCCCCATTCCTGCCAAGGAAGATCCTAAGGGTATGGGTTAGACATCCTCGGCAGCAGCAACCACCCAGCTTGCCAAGACTCCAAAGGACAAACTTGTAATAAAGATGAAACCATGAGTTGTCCCCTTTTTAAAAATTAAAAAAAAAAACTGTTGTTTTTGTTTCTTGAACTTGTAATTCAGTTTGCTCCTTTGTAAGCAACTTGCCTTTTTCGAAGGCTCAGATCAATGATAATTATAAGTTTTTCTTTCATAATTGTGAGATTTATATTGATCCTAACATAGTTTTTGTTTTACTTAACACTTAACTAACATAGTAATGAGATGTAGCTCCATTTGGTTATCTATATAAGTGGTAGCACAGTTATCACACCTTCCTGATTAGCAACAGAACAGGTTAAGTCCACAACCTCATCAAAGCATACCTTTAACTTCAAAAATATACACAATAACAGAGCATTCATCCACATCAGACTCCATTTAACCCCCCACTTGTCAATAAGTTTAAAGGACTTGGGGGGACAATCAAATCTCAAATAGATAATAAATATATTTGATATACTTACAATGCTTTAAATGGTGCTCATAAATGCCCATTTGTTCAAGTCACTACTGTGAGGGTCCTTGCCATTCAGCATGGATGGTTCTATTTGAAAGTTAAATAAATAATAAAAAGTATTAATTTATCTAAAGTATGTGGTCTGAGGAACCAGGCATAACTAAGGTTCTATTTAACATTTTGAAAAATGATAAAAAATATCAATTTACCCCAAGTATATGGTCCGAGGAGCCAGGCATGACCAAAGTTCTGCTTGATACTTAAGTAAAATGACATGAAATATTAATTTACCCGAAGTAGGTGGTCCGAGGGACTAGACATAACTAAGGTTCTGTTTAACATTTAGAAAAATGATATGAAGTATTAATTTACCAAAGTATATGGTCCGGGGAACCAGACATAACTAAGGTTCCGTTTAACACTTAGAAAAATGATATGAAGTATTAATTTACTCAAAGTACGTGGTCCGAGGAACCAGGCATAACTAAGGTTCTATTTAACACTAAGAAAAATGATTAAAAAAAATATCAATTCACCCAAAGCATGTGGTCTAAGAAGTTAGGCATGACCAAGGTTCTATTTAATACATAAGTCAAATGACATGAAGTATTAATTTACCTAAAGTAGGTGGTCCGAGGGACCAGACATAACTGTGGTTCTATTTAACACATAGAAAAATGATTAAAAAAAATATCAATTTACCCAAGGTATGTGGTTCGATGAGCCAGACATGACCAAGATTCTGTTTGATAGTTAAGTCAAATGACATTAAGTAATAATTTACCCAAAGTAGGTGGTCCGAGAAACCTGGCACAACTAAGGTTCTATTTAATACTTAAGTAAGTAAGAAATGTAACGCATAATGTGATAAATGATATATGACCAAAAGGAATTTCATTAATAATAATACTTTCACAAGTTATTTACATTCCAGGGGCGTGGTACGACATTTTCATCTAAATCTTCAAGATAATATGGAGGTGATGCGATATGGCCCTTCCCAGTTGAGCCCTAACTTTCCCCATGCTGGGTTCTTTGCAATACCCAAAACTTTTCTTAATACTAAATCTCCAGACGCTAATGGCCTTAACCTTACGTTTGAGTCGTACCCTTGCTTGAGTTTGTGTTGATAATAAGCCAATTGAACCATGGCATTTTCCCTTTGTTCTTCAATCAAATCTAAGCTCTAACAGCCCATCATTGTCGCTCGGAGTGAAAGAGCTCATCCTCAATGTTGGGAATCCGGTCTCAAGAGGAATTACAACCTCAACCCCGTAAGCCATTGAAAAGGGTGTCTCCCCAATAGATCTGCGAGTTATAGTCCGATATGTCCAAAGGACGTGTGGCAACTCTTCCACCCATATTTCCTTTGCATCATCCAATTTCTTCTTGAGTCCATTCACTATGGCCTTATTGACAGCCTCGGCCTATCCATTCCCCTGTGGATAAGCCAGGGTGGAATACCTATTTGTAATGCCCACGTCGCAGCAATACCTCCTGAAAGCTTTTCTATCAAACTAAATGCTGTTGTCCGAGATAAGGGTATGAGGAATCCCAAACTGGGTAACAATGTTTTTCCAAACAAACCTCTTGGCATCCATGTCCTTAATATTTGCCAATGGTTCAGCTTCAACCCACTTGATGAAATAATCTATGCTAACTAGCAGCCATCTCTTATTCCCTACTGCCTTAGGGAAAGACCCTACAATATCCAAGCCCCATTGAGCAAAAGGCCAAAGGCTGGACAGAGGATTGAGAACGCCTCTTGGCTGATGAATGTTTGGAGCAAACCTCTGGCATTGGTCGCACTTCTTCGTATACTCTTGTGCTTCATTTTGCATGTTCAGCCACTAGTATCCTTGAGTGAGGGCCTTATGAGATAAGAATCTGCCTCCTGTGTGGCTTCCACAAATCCCTTCATGTAACTCTTCTAGGAGTAGTTCTACTGCCTTAGGGTGTATGCATAGCAAATATGGTCAAGAAAAAGACCACGTGTATAGCTTTTGGTCCTTAGACAGCCAAAACCAAGGAGCCTTCTTATGTACCTTGTCAACCTTGGACTTCCCCTTGAGCAAGATATCTTCTTTAAGGAATAGCACAATGAAGTCCATCTAACTAGGTCCCACTTTGATCTGATGAATACGGACTATCTTTCCCTTCATTTCGGTAGGCTTACACAAGTCTTCAATAAGGATAACCTAAGGTAAACTCTGCGCCGAGGATGTTGCAAGAGTGGCTAGAGAGTCAACATGGGTATTTCTGCTTCTAGGAAGTTACAATAAGGCAAAAGACTCAAACCCTAACTGCAAGTGCCTAACCTGATCCAAATACTCTTGCATCTTTCGATCTCTAGGGTCCAGCTCTCCCTTCACTTGGCCTACAACCAATCTCGAATCTGAGAACATCTCCACTGTTTTTCCTCCCATTTTCTAAACCATAATCATCCTTACCAATAGAGCCTCATACTCAGCTTCATTATTTGTGGTCGAGAAACCCAACCTTAAGGATTTTTCTATAATGATCATCTCAGGAGAAATTATGACTAGCCCCATTCTAGATCCTCTTTAATTTGCCTGCACCATCAATGTATACCCTCCAGGATGAAGGTTTTTGCAAGGAGACCATGCCAATTGAATTTTCATCCATGTTCTACTTCTCAACTTTCTCCTCCCATGGGGATTCAGCAAACTCAGCCACCAAATCTGCGAGGACTTGGCCCTTAATAGAGGTGCGAGGCATGTACCTAATATCAAAAGCCCCTAAGATTGTACCCTATTTGGCAATCCTTCCTGTGTAATTAGCACTTCAAAGTAATGATATGAGCGAAAGTTGGGTTAAGACAACAACTATATGGGATTGGAAGTAGTGGGGGAGCTTACGCATAGATGCACCACTACTAAAATGACTTTTTTCCAGTGGTAGGTAATGTACCTCTGCTTCATACAATGACTTGCTCACGTAGTACATTGGCATCTGCACACCACTGTCAACCCGTATCAGCACCAAACTCATGGCATAGGAAGCCACGACAATGTAAGCAAACAAAACTTCATCCTCCTTGGGCCTGGACATAACAGGTGGCTGAGAAAGGTACTCCTTAAGCTATTGAAAGGCTAAAACACAATTCTAGGTCCATTCAAATCCCTTCCACTTATTCAACAACTGGAAGAAAGGTCTACACCTATTCGTAGACCAAGAGATAAATTGGTTCAAGGCTTCCTATTAATTTTTGGACTTCTTTGGAATTCCAAGGTGGCTGTAAACTGTTAATTGCCTTAACCTAATCAAAATTGACATCAATTCCACAATGAATGACCATATAGCCTAGAAATTTACCTGATCCCACGCCAAAGGAGCACTTGGAAGTATTGAAGCTCAATTTATGTTTCCTCAATATTTCAAAAATATTCCTGAGGTCTCCCACTTGCTTGGACACCACCTTACTCTTTACTACCATATCATTTATATAAACCTCAATATTCTTACTTAGTTGTGGCTCGAACATCCTAGTCATCATCCTCTGATAGGTAGACCCTGCATTCTTTAAACCAAAAGGCATCACTTTGTAGTGGTAATTTCCAGTAGAAGTGACGAAAGTTGTCTTTTCCTGATCACTCAGAGCCAGTGATATTTGGTGGTATCCTTGGAATGCATCTAAAAAGCTCATCTAAGAATGGCCAACGCATCCACCAGCTGGTCTATTCGAGGCATAAGGAAAAGGTCTTTTGGACAGATCTTATTCAAATCTGTGAAGTCCACACATACTTGCCACTTTCCATTTTTTTATTTCACCACTACAGTATTAGCAAGCCACTCAGGATAAAACACCTCTTTAATAGCTCCGGTCTGCTTAAGTTTGATCACCTCTTCCTTGACAGCCTCATAATGCTCTTTAGATGAGCGCCGAGGTGGTTGCCTTCTAGGGATAAAAACTGGATTTACATTTAGATGATGGTAAATGAAGCTCAGACCCACCCCAAGAGCTTCATAAGCACTCCATTCAAACACATTGATATTCTCCCTAAGCAATACTATTAGCTCTTCCTTTTCTCGAGGAGGTAGCTGAGCTCCAACTTGAAAGAAATTTTCCGAATCATCATCAATAACAATTTTCTCTAACATCTCACACTTTGGCCTTTCTGAAACAGCGTTAGTAGATAACACTGGATTCCTTGATTGCTATAAGCCCTTCTCAGCAGAGGCCGAGGACCCAACTCTTGGCTGATGCATAATTGCAGTCACCAAGCACTGCCTAGCCACGGACTGGCTCCCAATCAGCTCCTCAATTTGGTCCCCGGAAGGATATTTCACCTTCAAATGCAGAGTTGAAGAAACGGCTCCCAGGGCATGAAGCTAGGGTCTTGCTACAATGGCCATGTAGGGAAAATAAGCATCTACCACAATAAGGTCCACTTCTATCACCTTTGAACCGGCTTGCACAAGTAGTCTAATCTGGCCCATAGGAATAAAAACTTTCCTGTCAAAGCCTAACAAAGATGAATCATAAGTTGTCAAATCTTCACGTTTCAAGTTTAGCCCCTTGTACAAGTTAGGGTACATAATCTCTGCCTCGCTGCCCTGATCCACCAACACTCTCTTCACGTCATACCCCACTATCCTGAGGGTGACTACCAAGGCATCGTCATGTGGCTGTATGGTTCCAACTTTGTCCTCATTCGAAAAACTCAACACCGGTTGGATCTCCGTCCTAGCCCTCTTCAGCTCAAGGTTGGAGGCCTCGGCTAGTGGCCGAGCTACAGACATCGCCCTAGAAAGGTGAGAACTAGTTCTCCCTAGAGCAGCGAAGATGACATTAATGTGCCAAAAGGAGGCCTTGAAGAAGCGTCTCTTTGAGATTTGGGCCTTGCATGACCGCTTTGCCCACTAGATTGATGTAGAAATTGTTTTAACTTACCATCTCTGACCAACTGTTCCAAATGATTCCACAATGTTCAGCAATCTTCTATGGTGTTCCCTCGCTCCTAGTGGTATTGACAATGAAGACTTTGATTGCGCTTCATAGGGTCTCCTCCCATCTTATTTAGTCATCTAAAGTATGGCTCATTCTTAATCTTTTCCAAGACTTAATGCACTGGTTCCCTGAACACTGTGCTGACCACCTAATTAGCAGTAGACCTAGACTACCTAGTGAAGTCTCTACATGGCCAGTTATTATTGTATCTGTCCGACCTGAAATCCCTCCTATCTTGAGGGATAACCTTTGCCTTCCCTTTTACTTGCTGCTGGTCCTCCTCGACTTGCTTATACTCGTCAATACGGTCCATGAGTCGACGCACACTCCTTACAGGCTTCTTGGTCAGTGACTTTCTCAAATCATGCTCGGCAGGTAAGCCAACCTTAAAATTCCTTATGGCCACATCGTCAAAGTCCCCATCGATCTCATTGAACATGTCCAAGTATCTGTCTGAGTACCTTTTCAGGGTCTCCCCTTCTCACATGGTCATAAACAACAAGGAATCTAAGGGCTGAGGAACCCTACTACACGTAATAAAGCGAGATCCAAATGCCAGGGTGAGTTCCTTAAAGGAATCAATAGAATCTGCTCCTAGGCCATCAAACCACCTCATTGCCACAGGTCCCAAATTAGATGGGAATACCTTGCACATCAAAGCCTCATTCCTAGAGTCCTTAACCTGGGCCTGTAACTGTCATCCCCATTATCACCAGAAGAATAGTCAAAATTAGAAGGAGTTCGCCTCTATCGTTCACGGTGCAACTTCCTTTTCAAATGATTGATCTCCAATTGCATGGCTCTAGCATTCTCTTCATGAGAGACGTGGCTCCCACCCCAAGACTGGCCCCTGTTAGTATGGGTGGTGTGCACACTTTCCTCCTAATCCCTTCTTCATTTAAGATTGAGGAAATGATCTTGACGCTGAGACCCCATAGACTCCGCCTGGTTCAGACCTGAACCTACCATAATTGAATGTTAAATTCACTAAAACACCAGGATTTCCAACAGATGGCGCCAATTGTAGGGACGCAATTTAGCGCCTAAGCCCAAAGGAAGAATGGGAGTAGGCCCAAGAGGCCTAATACAATGAATTTGTAAAGACTAGATTAGAAAACTAGGTTCTAATGAGTTTATACAAAAATCATAGTGGGTAAAGATGACAATAGATTAAAGATGAACTAATTTTATCTAAGGAAAAACAACTCCAGACACAATCCGAGAAGGTTGATTCTTCTCTTTATTTCTTTAGGGACTGGTTACAAATATTATTCTTGATTCTACAGTGTTTTTCTCTTCATTCCCGATCCCCCTCCCCTAGGGTCCCCTCTCTCTTTTATACTATCTTCCTTCTTCTTTCTCTACCGTCCACGTGTAGATCAGATTGCTGGTGTTGATCATTGTCCCATCAGCACCTTCCTGAAATCTTTGGGAGTAGCTATAAGGCTGAAAACTACTGTTTAGGTATCACTTCCTCATTAATGCAGCCAGAGAGTTAGCTACAGAACATTCAATGCGGTGGTAGCAGCTTACTCTTAGATATTTCATAGCTTTCCTTTGTCCTGTGCTCTCACAATATATATCCTTATCACTAGAATATCTTGGAACGTTGTTTCTAGATGGCAGATTGTACCCTCTAACCTTTGCTTCGCTCAGTCAAGGAAGCATCCCTCCTCGGACCCCCTTCTCGGATCATCATAACCAGACCCCTTACTTTATTCATCAACGCCGACCTCCATAACAATGTTTACCCGTTCTCGAACAACTAGGCGTCCTCGAACCGGACCCCTAGCCCAAAATATACTACTGGGCCTATCATCCCTACAAATCATTATGCCAAATCTAACACACACACACACACACACACACACACATATTACTGCATATTTTGAAAATTTAACCGTTGAATTTGCATGTTCTTTACGCTCTTAATACATATGTCAAATTTTGTTTCAATCGGATATTATTTACTATATGACCTATAAGCTTATATTTTATACATAATTTTAAATTACAAAAAGTTTCAATTTAAAAATTTTATTGATAACATAGCTATTAATTTTTAATTTTCATGAAATTTTGCAAGTATGAAGGATATAAAAAGAAAATGTAATCCAATACTTAATTTGTCAAAATTCCCTCTAATAAAAAGATATTGAGAAAAATTGTAATTTAAGGTTACAACCAATTTAATTTAAACATTTTTTTAATTAAAATATACTCTAAAATGATTTTTTAATAAAAATGAAAGTTTGGGAGGTGCAAATTTTGAGAAAAGGATCAATTTGGGTATTCTCAAAGTGAAAGGATTCTATTTTCAAATTAGAAGATCAGGGGTCAATTTGATCTTGACCCTAAGTTTAAAGGGTGTTTTTGCATTATACCATAAAAAATAAAAAATAAAAAACCACAACTAATAAAACATCTAGCAAAAGAAAAACTAATAATAAAGAAATAAAGTTGTCGGCTGATATGAAGGAACAAAAATAAAAGAAAGAGGAAGCAAAATAACGTTACAGGATAGTAGGATGCAAACAAACAAAGACTAATTAATAAAACAATAAAAGAAAGCCTAACAATTTGATTAAAAAAAAAAAAACCAACCAACGTGTACACAATACGTAGGGATGTCAATGTTTGACCCAACCCGCGAACACGACACGAACTCGACACGGGTTTTTTCGGGTTAGGGTTGGGCCTTAATGGGTTTGGGTCATAAACGGGTTGACTCGAAAGCGACAAATAAGAAACGTGTCATAAGTAGGTCAACCCGTGTAACCCGCAATAGACACGTTTGACACGCCAATTTATTTGTGTCAACCCAAAATGACCCACTTAACACAATTCATTTAACTTGTATAACAAATAAATAATCATTTTATTTTAAATTTGTCAACTACCTTTTATATCCAACATATATTTTAAATTTAAAAAGAAAAGTGAGTAATTACAACATTTTACAAGGGATATAATTCGAAATTGAAACTTTACAAACCTTAGATCTTTAAACCTTCTTATAAATATCTATTTTTTTTTCAGCCGTACTACTCTTCTCACGCCTAATTCTCAAACTCAAAATGTCAACTCTCAAACCGACTATTGCTCTTTCTGAAGTGTATGCACTTCTTTTGGAGTGTAAAGAACTTATTTCTAGATGAATGTTATATTTTTGTTGAACTATATTATTTTGAATGTGGGTTGAAGACTTGAAGTGTATGCACTACTTTTTGGATGTAAAAAAAATTATTTCTAGATGGATGTTATATTTAATGTTATGCAGGTTGAAATGGGTTGTGTTACATTCATGTCAACCCAACACGACTCGTTTATTAAGCGTGTCAAATGGGTTGGGTCAAGTCAATCTGCTTTATTAACAGGTCAGGTTAGAGTTGAAGGATCATGACACGATTATTAAATGGGTTCGAGCCATTTAGTCGAATATCCCTACCTCAACACGACATGAACTCAACACGCTAATCCGAATTAACACCCCCTAACAATATGGGGTAGATGAGTCATTTTTCCATATACTCCTTCCCATTCCAATTTTCTCTACATGAATCTCTCCAAATTGGGAAGATTGATTTTTGGTAAGATCACGGAGAAAACATTTGGACTCACCAATTTTTCCTTTTCTCATTTTTCCAACTAAACACCCACAAAAACCATTTTTACTCCCCTTTTCTTTCTTCTCTTTTTCATCTTTTCTAAAATTCCTCCAACCAAACGAACCTTTACTCGTGATAGAGAAATGCTAGAGAAAATAATATTATAATACTTCAGAAGCCCTTATATTATATCTAGATGCACCTCATATCAATGGGGACAGAGCAGGGGGCATTGCTCAAATGTACATATTCTTTTAATATTCTCATTTAAATATTCTTTTTAATCTTTGATTAGGGTGTGTTGAGTTTTATGCAATGGTTTCGAGGGTGAGTTTATTTAAAATTTGGGGGAAAGGGAGAATGAGAGATAGATAGAGAGCCTACCGTGAATGTTGTATTACTAATGTTGTTACAGAGAAGAGTCAACAGTAATGGTAAGTTTGCTTAAAATTAAATATAAGGTAATAAAAATTTAATCCATGTAAGATCATCTAGAGATTAAGGGTCCATCTGGATAGAACTTATTGTTGAAAACTGAAAACACTGTAGCAAAATAATTTTTAAATGTATAAATAGTACTGCGAGATCCATTTTTAATAAAAAGTTGCTAAAAAACTGCGTGAACAATATGCGCATAGTACACGCACAGTACGCGCACTACACGTTTTGTCTCCCGCTGCAGAAAAAAATAAAATAAAATAAAATAAAAACGCAAATAAGCAAAACCCAGCCACAGTAATCCGGATCCAAACGGATACTAAGAAACCAATAATTCTACTCTAATCACCTCTAGTACTATAATCCGACTAAACTAGGAAACCATGGTTAATAGTCTCCTAATTAATGTACAAAATAAAAATACTCTGAAAAATGCACGTTTTCTTTAATTAAACGTATTCTTGATATGTATGTGTGTGTATGTATATATATATATATATATATATATATATATATATATATTTTTTTTTTTTTTTTTTTTTTTTTTGAAAAACCTTGACATGTATATATATAATCACCCATGATGTGTACTAAAAAGAGTAGGAGACTATTCAGCAATAAAGAAAAGAAAAGAGGGAGAGTAGGAGACAATTATTTCATGGTTTCGCCCCAAAGTGCCAACTGCCAAGAGATACGTTCGGATCCGTGACAATGGTCATTGACAGCACGTTTAGTTTCAATTCAATAGATTGGAGAGAGAGAGAGAGACAGAGACTGAGACAGAGAGAATTTTTTTTTTTTTTTTTTAAGAAAGAAAATGAAATAATTTGAGCCACAAAGGATACATGCTTTCCCTACCTCTTTCAGTCAAAAAAAGAAAAAGGATACATGCTTTCCATTTATATTATTATAATTATTTTTTTCTTTTTAAAAGGTTAGAAACTGTCGGTTGTGGAAAATGGAAAACCTTACCTAAAAATTTGCATATAATAATACATAGAAATAATGCCCAAGTAGACTAGACAAGATAGAGATCACATGAATAAAATTCATTTGTTTTACTTTTGAATATTTCACCTTATAATTTATTAAGTATGCTCTTTGTGTTAGAACTTCATTCTTTCACCTATGTGTGTGTGTCTCAAAAAAAAAATTATATTCTAACAATCATAACTTACCGCACATCTTACTACTTGCTAGGTTCAATTATGTTTAGTGTTGTCAAACCCACTCATATTCAAAACCTTTTTTTAAAAAAAATACTGTTAGGGACATATTTTTATATAATTGACATATCCTTTGACAAAACGCACTTTACTTGTATTTGGGTAAATCTAAGTAGGTTCAAAATAATTATTACAAGTGGTTAAATTGAAGATATAAAGATTACTCAAGAACTGCTCAAGAAAAGTGCAATCTGCAGGTCTCGATACCTCCTCAACAGAAGCTCGATCTGTCGAGATTCATTAAAACTCAACACATGTCTCGATTTATTGAGCTTACGGGATACAGACTATAGTTAACAACATTTTTACTCTAAAAGGTTATTTGTTTATGGGTTTGTATAATCCTCATTGGACTAAGCAAAGTCCAAGATTTGTGTAAACCTATTTGGAATAGGAGAGCCCATTAAGCTCCTATTTAAAGCAGGTGAAAAAAGAAAAACTTAACCCTAGAGAGCTTCATAAAGTTTTCTTTTTGAAACCCTAGCCTCCTCCTATAGAAGAAATAGTTCTTACTGCGTTTCTTGTACGCCTTTGGGTTCGGCAACCAAGCAAAGTCTCTTGCACCAATATTGAAGATCTTATTGGTGTTTCTATGTGAAGTTGCCGCAAGTCAACTACAACAATCAAAGGGTTGCTGTGAGGCTAGTTACGTACTTGGATTCGTGCAAAGAAGTAAGTCGCATACTGAGATCCGCTCATCGATTGTTTAGTCACGTATTGGGAGCCGTGCATTGAAAATGAGAGATTGTCATTACAGAACAAGTCCAATTGTGTATTAGGGTAAGAGTTCAACTGTAAGTTGGTATAAGGTACTAGGATTCCTTTTCTTGTAACTACTTGTTTTGATAATTGTGGATTATTGGGAGTGGTGACCTTAAATTCACCTGGTGGGGTTTTGCCTTGGTGGTTTTCCTCATCCGTAAACAAATCACCCGTGTCAAATTTAATTTCCGCTGCATTTAATTCTTTGGTGATTTGTTTGTGCTACCATGTGTATTGCATGTTAATTTGATTAATTAATACACTTGGGTAATTAATCAATTAATTCATCACAAGGAGTCAATACATTCTTGATATAATCCTTATTGGACTAAGGAAAGCCTAAGGTTTATGTAAACCTATTTGAAATAGGAGAACCCATTAAGCTCCTATTTAAAGGAGGTAATAAATAAAATAAAATAAAAAACCTAACCTTAGAGAGTTTCATAAGGTTTTCTTTTTGAAACCCTAGCCTCCTCCTTCAGAAAAAAGAGTTCTTACTGCATTTCTTGTATGCCTTTCAGTTCTATAACTAAGCAAAGTCTCTTGCACCAACATAGATAATCTCATTGGTGTTTTTATGCGAAACTGCTGTAAATCAACTACAACAATCAAAGGGTTGTTGTGGAGTTAGTCACGTACTAGGATTCGTGCAAAGGAGGAAATCGCGTACTGAGATCCGCATATCGATTGGTTAGTCACGTACTAGGAGTCATGCATTGAAAATGAGAATTGTCACTACAGAACAAGTCCAATTGTGTATTGAAATAAGGGCTCAACTGTAGGTTGGTATAAGGTACTAGGATTCCTTTACTTGTAACCACTTGTTTTGATGATAGTGAATTCTCGGGAGTAGTGACCTTAAATTCACTCAGTGGAATTTTGTCTCGGTAGTTTTCCCCATTTGTAAACAAATCACCCGTGTCAAATTTAATTTCCGCTGCATTTAGTTATTTGGTGATTTGTTTGTGCTACCACGCATATTGCATGTTAATTTGATTAAGTAATAAATTTGGATAATTAATCAATTAATTCATCACAAGGGATCAATACATTCTTGATATAATCCTTATTGGATTAAGGAAAGTCCAAGGTTTGTGTAAACCTATTTGGAATAGGAGAGCCCATTAAGCTCCTATTTAAAGGAGGTAAAATAAATAAATAAACCTAACCTTAAAGAGTTTCATAAGGTTTTATTTTTGAAACCCTAGCCTCCTCCTTTAGAAGAAAGAGTTCTTGTTGCGTTTCTTGTACGCCTTTGGGTTCTGTAACCAAGCAAAGTCTCTTACACCAACATTAAAGATCTTATTGGTGTTCCTATGTGAAGCTGCTACAAATTGTGAAGTTAGTCACGTACTGAGATTTGTGCAAAGAAGTAAGCCGAATACTGGGATCCGCACATTGATTAATTAGTCACGTACTAAGAGTCGTGCATTGAAAATGAGAGATTGTCACTACAGAACCACTTGTAGGTTGGTATAAGGTATTGGGATTCCTTTACTTATAACCACTTGTTTTGATAATAGTAGATTCTTGGGAGTGGTGACCTTAAATTCACCCAGTAGGGTTTTGCCTCGGTGGTTTTCCCCATTTGTAAACAAATCACCCGTGTCAAATTTAATTTCTGCTGCATTTAATTATTTGATGATTTGTTTGTCCTATCACGCGTATTGCATGTTAATTTGATTAATTAATAAACTTAGATAATTAATCAATTAATTCATCATAATGGGTTAATACATTCTTGGCCTATCAGTTACAAAACTATTTTTCAATGTAATTGAGTTGTAATATTTCAGTGTCTTAAATAGTGGTTAAAGCTCTACATTTTTTTGATGAAGTTAAAGTTCTACATTGAAGACAAGAAGAAACAACTCAAAAAATTGCTCAAAATTGACAATTATTGCAACCTTGATTGCATCTCAACCAGGGTGGTCGATACCGTACCGGCCAGTGCACCGGTACTGATACACTTCTATTTTGTACTGAAAAAAATACCGGCCGTACCGGCCGCGTACCGACCATACCGACCAATTTCAGGCAATACCGACCGATACCGAACGTACCGGCCGGTACAGAAAAAAACTTTTTTTTTTTAATTTTTTTTTTTTAGTTTTGTAATTTTTGAATTTTTGTAAAAGCATAATGGTAACTTATTTACATTAACTTATTAGTATTATTTGTTTTCTTAAAATACAATGAACAACTAAGCTTTCTATTTTTTATATTGTATTTTTTTTTTCTTTTAATTGATACTAAAGTCTAAAACTATGAATAATTTGTTCTGAATTGAAGTAATATTTTATGATAAAATTTTTTATTTACTATAATATAAGTGAAATATTATATGCTTATAAATATGGTCCTAGAGATTTTGGTGTGTGTGTGTGTGTGTGTGTGTGTGTAAAATAGCAGTAAACCCAAAACGGTACACCGGTATTGACCGGTATCCGAAATATATCATACCGGTGACCAAACCGGTACGACCTCCGGTACGGTATTGACTTCCTTGATCTCAACCACAACCTTAACTCCCATCAACCAATCAAGCTTTGGGATTTCTATTTTCTAGCTAGGGTTGTGGTCTATGATGACCAAGTGACCTAGGGATTTGTGCACTAGGGTTCTTAGATGTACAAAAAGCTTCTTTAAGTTATCATAACATAAGAGAGAACACTGTGGAACAGTGGAAGTTGATGAAGTTTTTGCAATGATTATGCGTCAAGGGTTTTGAACCAAGCCACATCTCCGGAGTTCATTAAAAATCCAGAGTGTTCATGTGGAGATGATTGCACTAAGACTACTACATGAAAGAGATGTCGTGGTGAGTTAAACACGAATTAGATATCCATGCATTGAAAATATTCACTGTAGAATAGTCCAATCAAGTTAAGGTTGTATGTGATCATATGAGTAAGTTACTACTGTAGGTAGCAATACTAGAATTTGGGATATTTTGTATTGTAAATTTCCATTCTACATAGTGAATTCTTCAAGTTGGCGATAAGCTTCAAACCACCTGTTGGGTTTTTCCTGCTACGGTTTCCCATTATGACCATATTGCTTGTGTGCATTTTTTTTTTCTACAACATTTAGTTTTAGTTTTGGTAATATGGATGTGCCCATTGAAATTGGATTGGAACATTTCATATATAATTTGACTAATTAACTAACTTGAGTAATTGATTAATTTAATTATTAAGTGAGAATGAAGTTAGTTAATTATTATTGCATGTGGTAAAATTATCACGTTAGGGTAATTGATTAATTTAATTAGGGTCGTCTTTGTCCAAAAAGATGGTGAATTCTAATTTGAGTGTGTGTGCGTGCACCCAAAAATAAATAAAAAAAACTTAAAAAAGCTGTATATAAACAATTAATAAAAATAAACTTTCAAAAACAAAAATCTAAGCCAAGCAAATAGATATTTTGTTAGAAAATTTTTTTAATCCCAAAATTTAATCTCAATTACCAAATCAATCAGAATTCACAATATCAGTAAAGAGATCAAGCAAATAACACAACAATTTGGTAACCAAGGGGAATACTAATGAAGAGCTTCTTAATAGAAAATCCATACAGAGTAAAGTACCAACAAGACAATTCACTATAAAGGGAGTTTACAAACTACTCACAAGACCTTTGTGATTAGACCCCACTATCCCAACAGACAATTCCTTGATATCATCACAATAACACCTAAACCATTGGACTTATTTTATATGAACCCATCAAGAAAGAAGCGCTTGCTTCACTATGAAACTCTAGGATCACATCGCATGCACTTATGTGAGGTTGAGATTTCTGTGGTTTCAACAGTATATTTTTCAATATTCTTGATCAAGGATATGTCATAAAGGTGTAAAGTCAAGAACTAGAAAGGATGGGATTTACAGATTTGAAACAAAGAAAAGGTTCTCATGATATTCAGTGATCGATATGGCTGCCTCTCTCTTAACTTAAAACTCGAAACTTATATATATATATATATATAGAGAGAGAGAGAGAGAGAGAGAGAGAGAGAGGTAGGGCTAATAAATAGATGTATAAACTGTTTCAAATCAAATTCGAGAAACAAGATTTTCAACTCTCGTTGGAGCAAAGCCTGGGATATACAAGTTCATAGATTGGATTAATGTATCACTCAAGTGACAAGGAGATTCGCTTGAGTGAGCTTGGTGTTTCACTCAAGTGAGAATAAGTTGGCAAGAGCAGGCACTCCAAATTTGCACTCCTTTTGGCAGTCTCCAATTTGAATTGGTCTTCAACACATGACAAACAATTTACAACCCTTTCTTTTTCATATTACATTGTCAATTTAATTCCTAACACTATTAATGACCACTCATTATATTTCACTATTCTTTTTTTTTTTTGGAAGAGATATATCACTATTCAATTACATATTTACATGAATATGTAATTGAATAGTGATATATAATTTGAAGCCTAAATAATGTGTATTATGTGGTCATGTGCACTCTTAGGGCATGATGCCCCTCCCATCAAAATTTGAGGAATTTTTCAAAAAAATACCAACTGTACATACATACTCTTAAAATTTAGGGACGTGTTTTTTTACTTGAAATAACGTAAAGATGATTGACATAATGAGCAAATCAAGTCATGTATAAACTTTAACCCTTGCATGGATATATTTCTCATGCACATGATATAGAAGGTACAAAATTAAATGTAATTAAAGCTTATGCCAAAGTTGAAAGTTGAAAATCACCCCCCTTTTTTGCAATTCATGGATCAAAACAAGTTATTTTTTCTTTAAACATTGATGACAATGAAAACGTTTCATTTTTCTTGGTTACATAGATAAACTATAAGTAAATGCTAGATGTATATTAGCTCAATAGTATAGGTTTAAGCCGAATTCTATTTTGTGTTTAAGCCTAATTTCCTACTTGTACTAGAAATCTATTAATCATAGTTAGTATATGATTACTTTAGGATTTAATCTCTTATATATACCCATGCAGTACAAATACTGTGTTACAATGAGAGTGTAATACAAATCTTGTGTTATATAAAAATGTAGTACAAATCCTACGTTATAATAAACCCAACATGAATATATATATGAGGCTAAACCCTAAAGTAACCATACACTAATTATGGTAAATAGGCTTCTTGTACAAGAGAGAGACTTGGCTTACACACAAATTAAGATTGGACGTAAGCCTAAACTATGGAGCTAATATATCTCCAACAGGTTGGGTCTTTCTTAGTGGCTTAGAGCTTAAGATTCTTCATTATTTCAACTAAAAAATTCCAAGGGAAACAAACTGTAAGTTACACAAGTTAATCAACTGTCTCTGCAAACGTTTACTCTAGTTCTCTTTCTTGTGAATTCAAATATAGCGGCCATGCGTGTGATACAATGAATATGGCATTTACAGAAAACCGCGAACATGAATATGCAAAAGCTCAACATTGCTTGTGTAAGTGTCCCTTTCTTTAATTTCTTCAAGCAATGCATCCATGACGAAAGCCATCAAAGTAGAAAAGAAAAAAAAAAAAAAAAACTTACAAAAACAAAGAAAACAACTTGAACGAGTGAGCGCAATACTAAACTAAGGAAAAAATACAGCAGCCATAGAATAGGTTTGCAGACTTCATATTTTGAATAGTTTCGCAATATTGTTTGCTTGATACTACCTATATCTTCTGAGTACATTAAAAGGGATTGTTTGAAACTTTATCTGGAAGTGGTAGTTTAACTATTATATTGGTTTATCATACTGTGATTCTGTGCAAATGTTGCAGTGTCGATTTCAAAAAGTTTGACGCCACACGTCAAAGCAATATAGTTTTTTTTTCCATATCCGCATTAACCACTTAGAGTTGCATTCTTGGTATAATTCTTATGGCATGCATGCATTGAAAGTTGAAACTTATAAAACACATGAGACAATAAAATACCCTTACAGTTATAATGTCAATGTTTGCTACCTTGATTGCAATTGACCATTTTAATTTCTTTCTTGATTGGAATTCTTATAAATAAAAAAATAGGAGTAGTTGCAACTCTAGAATAACATGTCACCCATCTAATAATACTTTCGTAGAATACAAAGGTTAAGCTTACGAAGAGAAGTTTCTTGTAATAGTTAGTTTGCCCAATTGACTGGACAGCTTAAACTGATCATTCCAGTATTCCACAACATATACTCAAACAGATAGTAACATATATAATTTGTTTTCCTATGGAAACCTTGTAAGGGAGGACAAATTAATCCTAGAACAAATGAAACATATAAAAATGAAATTTTCATACAAAAGTATATGGAAAATAGGAGCAAATTGAAAAAAAAAATTGGTTGGTTTATTTGGAAAAAAAAAAAAACATATTTGTTATTGTTCCACATCCAACCGTGTCCACACACTTTTACATTATATTTACATTTTTCATATTATGTGCAAAATGGGGATATTTTGTAATGAAAGTATAAATATTATGTGAAACATCGTATATCTGGAATTGTGAAAAAAAAAAACTAATTACACTTCTTTAAATCTACTTTTTTCTCACATTCGAGCAAATAAACTTAACCAAACACATAGTAATCAGGCAAACACTCAAGGGTGCAGATAAAACAAACTTTAAAAAAAAAAAATTAATGGCCATTAACCTGACCTTAAATGAATTATGCATTAATAAAAGAAGCTTCAAACAAAAGATGATAGCTCTCAGCCAGACTTTGAAATGGACTTATATATGCACCAATTTCTCTCAAGTAATTTTCTAGAATATATATATATATATATATATATATATATATTGGAAATTTAGAGAGAAACAACATACCTGCCTATTGCACATCAAGTTGAAGAATTAAGTGAAAAGCTACAAATTAATTTTCATCAGCTTTCTATATTTCCTTCAAAACTTTCTGAATTAGACCACAAGAATCATAATTCATGTGTTAGCTTACTTGCACCAAGTTACTAAAATTGTATACATACTTCTCCCACACTTTGATGCATTGATTAGAATAGGAAAACAAATGAAACCTAGAACTTCTGTGATGCCAAACCTCATGCATAATTAGAATAAGGAACTTGGTACCTAAATGAAACATATGAAATTGCCAAACCTCATGATGCCATCAATAATTAGTCCGGTAATTAAGATGAAGAAGTGAAACTAGAACTATAATTAATATATTAAGAAAAAGTTAAATAAAAAAAAAAAGAAAAAAGAAAAAAAAAGATGTACTTTTGTGATCAAGAAGAGATTCCCACACCAAGGAAATCAATGAAGGGAATATCCTTGTGTTCAATGGATTCATCTCCTTGCTCATGCTCTGTGGTTGCCCTCAACTTCGTTAATGTGGGTGAGTTATTGCAAAAACTCACTAACTCTCTCCTATTCCTTCCGTTTGTTTCATAATCACTGCCAAGGTTGAAGCAGCCAAAGGGACTAGGAACAACCTTGGTGTAGTTTGGAACTAGTCCATATGTTGTAGAACCCTGATAGCTGCCATGATGAACAGAAGAATTTGGATGATATCTATGAAGATATTTATCAGACCGTTTTGAGCACTCCGAGTTAATGAAATTATTAGAACTAGAATTGAAGCAGGCTCTTCCTTGTCTTCTCATGAACAATTCCAACGAAGATGAGTTGCTTGATACTGTTGGCAATGAAGCAAAGTTCCAAGAAAGCGAAGAACTAGAGGGTGAATCTGCAAATATCCTTTCTTTAGTGGGGTTTCGGAACTCAAAGATTCTGCTAGTACTCTCAGACCCAGCTCTTGATGATGAGCTTAAATGATCACCTTGAGATATAGGTTTCCTTCCAAGAAAATTAGTACTAGAGGTTTTCGAGTAATTGTAATTAACTTCTTGATAAGTTCTCTTTCCACATAGCTTGGATTGTTCTCTTTGCTTCCTTGCCATAATAACATGCCAATGATTCTTCACAGCGTTATCGGTTCGACCTGGGAATAGCCTTGCTATGAGAGCCCACTTGTTCCCATGAATGCGATGAGCTGCAAGCAGTCTATCTTCTTCTTCCTCCGAAAATGGCCGCCTGTTGATTCTAGGGTCTAGTTGATTAAACCACCTCAATCTGCAACTCTTTCCTACACATTCATAATTTTATTTTAATTAAAAAAATTATAAATAAAAAAAACCCCATTTGTTAGATTCTCTTAGATTTAGTTTAATAATTTTCTTCTGTGTCATGATGTAACAAATATCAAGTCCTAAAATATTTTGATCAGATTAGTAGGTCGGAAAGATGGTCAAGCTAGTCCAAGTGAATATTCAATTTCAAGCTAATAAATACTCTAATCTATAGTAAGATCCAAGATTCCCAAAGAGAGAGAGAGGGGGTTAATTAATATTATTGATATAGATGATGATAAATATTTATACCTGATCTTCCTTGAAGCTTCTCAGCGATTGAGTTCCAATTTTGAGCACCATATTGTTCCACAAGTTGTCTGAGTTTTTCATCCTCAGCTGGCCTCCAGTGTCCACGGGGACAACTAGTACTCTTAGCATCATCACTAGACCCAGCAGCTCCAGCAGAATCTTCCATGGCAGGCCGAGCAATAGAATTGTTGGACATCAAATACACCAAAGAGGAGTCCACAAGAAGATATATAGAAGAGGCAGAAGGAAATGAAATGACCACCAACAGAGAATAAGAAAAGTGGGGGAGGGTTGGTTTAGGGTTGTGGATGGGAAGTCACTTTTGTTGGTTTTACACGACACATTAAGCCTGCCTTGCCTATGTAATATATCTATGTATTATGTATATATATGTGTCTTATGTCTACACCTATTCTCATTGGACCACGACCTTCTCTCTCTTATTTTCCCAACTGTTTTCGTTTCTTCTCTCTCACTTTCTCTCTCTATCTTAAGCCATGGTACCACGTTAAATCAAACCTAGCCAATTAGGCACCTTATAATTTTTGTTAAAGGGACATTTCTCCTATAGTGCAAAATTAAATAGGTTTGCTAATTTCTTTCATTTAAAAGGTGTGTATCTTATTTATCAAACAATGTGGCTTAATTAAGACTTAATTAAGACTTAATCATTATGGGCTCTTAATCAAATTGATTAGTTTCTAGGAAATAGCAAAAATGATGAGGAGGCCATGCATACCTCGAAGAGATTCTGGTTGCTGTGTGCCCTACTTGAAACATTGGCTCAGTGGTTGCACACTCCATGTATGTTAGTAAATAGATAAATGAGATGAACTCCCCTTAGTATACCACATAAAAGTTGGGGTATATTTAGTCAATGCTGAATATGAATTTTTTTTTTTTTGGGTATAAATAGAGGTATTTATCAGAACAAGTTAATCCATTAATTAAACTTTGCTCTATTTAGCTCATCAAGTTCTCAGTGGAAGCAGTTTAATTATCTGCAGCTGGACCAGACAATCCTGCATCAATTTGATTAGAAGAACTTCGGTAATCTTAAAGGTTGTCATGCCTCAAGTTGTCAAGAATATATTGCTATAATTGCAAGCTATTAATATATTCACAAGTGCCATTAAGTCGAGCAAAAAAAAAAAAAAAAAAAAAAAGGTAGTCCTTAAATAAAGGAATTTGTTTCAAGATAATCAATTTGATTCCAAGAAGGATCAGACTTTTTTTTCTCTTTTTTGGCCACAAAAGGTAAGAACGACATGGTAAATGCACAATTTTGTTTTAGGTAACAGTAAATGAGTAAGGAACTAACTTTTGAAACCCATAACCCTAAATTCATAGGCTTGTGCTAAGTAGCAATTTTCTTCTATTAAAAAAAAAAAGCTTTTTTTTTTTTTTTTGCGTGTGTGTGGTGATAGATAGATATTGAGAGAGGGAGGGGTAGGATTCAAATTAAAGACATGAATTATCATAAAAGATGTTATTACCACTAAGCTATCACTTGAATATCTTAGTAGCCATTTTCATTAAGTTATGAAAGTATCCATCTCATGAATTTGTGCTTAAATCAAATAATAAATTGGGTAACTTGGCCAAAAACCTTTAGATCAAGTGATTTTTTTTTTCCTAACAGAATAGAGACGTCCATGGCTTGAATCTTTCTCCTTAAAAATGAATTTGAAAACTTTAAAAATAAATAAATAAAACCTTATGTATCCTAAATGCCTCCTAAAAATAGTATGATGTTTTGAGGAAAATCCAACTACATAAAATTAACTTGATAATAACAACAAATTAACGTTGCACAAATCTAGTTAAATCTCTTGTCCATCACCAATTATCTTCATTTCTTAAAGTTAAAAGGAGAAAGTATTTCATGCATCAATCGTACTTATAGATTTTAAATTTAACTGCGTGAAAGTCCAATATAGAGTTATGAGATTCACACACTATAAGAGAAATGATGAACATATTTGATAGATGAGATGGTTGTTATGGTAAAAACGGCACAATCACAATGCAACAGAACCCAAAAAACAGAAAAATCCGGATTCAGATCCTCTAGAGTTCCTAGGGTACTCTACCAAGTAGAGTTCATTAAATCCTAACCACTCTTTAATGATTTAATGGTCTAGATTTTGCCATGTCAGCATTTCATTAACAATCATCTTAATTGTTTTGTTTACAACATTATTTTATTATTTCAAGAATATTATTAATGAAATGCTGACATGGCAGAATCTAAACCATTAAATCATTAAAGAGTGGTTATGATTTAATGAACTCTACTGGTAGAGTACCCTAAGAACTCTAGAGGATCTGAATCCGAAAAATCCTTAATCTAAAAAACACTATAAAAGAAAATAAATGCACAAATTAAAGGGCGAAAATTCGAAAGGTCAATAAATGCATGTTAGTTAATTTACAGGACATATTTGCTGGATTTCTCCATGGCTTGAAGGAAAATCTGTCAGGTTCGGGCCTCAGGTTTTAACCAAATGCCGTGCAATTACAGCATCAAGAAAAGTATGGGTAGACCGTCTGCCATTTTCCATACTTATTCCATGCAGATGGCAAGTCAAAAAAATTTGGAAAAACGTTTATGAATATTAGTATTATATTTTTTTTTTTAATAGTGTTTCTTAACTGATTGAGATTTGATACCCCACGAAATCAAAGACCTTTCTTCCCATCTACATATGCTTAAAATAGCTTATCTATTAACATCACCATGAACCAGTTTAACTATACATCATTGGCCAGGTTGGTATAAAATCAGTATCTAATTGTAACCGGTGGATGTGCCAATCCAACGGGTCCATCCTACATCAAACGGAATTTTTTTCGCCCTTTGTTGAATTCTTTCAGGAATTTGTAGTTGGGTCTTGGGTGACACAATATATAAGGTTGATCTGCATCTTGATTTGTCCGTCTAGATCATTTGATTTTGGATCACTGGCTCTCGATATGTTAGGTTTGATTTTTTGGGATCCCCTTTGACCCCCATTATTAACTGGTTGGTTTTGGGTTAGCCGCCTCCATCAGTCATGAGTTTAGGGCACTATGTATATTATTTGAAATATTTTTAAACTAATTAGGATTGATTTCAAGTAAAATATATTTTTCTTTTTTTCTGTAGGGGGCTGTTGAAATTTTATATATTAAGAAAGTAGCAATATTTTGGTGGGAAGCCAGAGGGAAATTATTGAGTACTCTCGGAATACAATAAATGCATACTCCTTCCTCTCACATAATTATGAATTCTACTAATTTAATTCATGATGGGACTTACAATTCATGTGAGATGGGGGAGTACGCATTTATGGTACTCTAGGAGTACTTAATAATTTTCCCAGAGGAGATGCTACGTCCACAACATTTTTACAACAAATTACAAGTGGTTAGTTGTTATTGGTTTGATTTTGAACTTAACACGAAGATTGTTTTTTTGCCCCAACAATAACAACTAATAACAACTTGCCACTTAGGATTTGTTGTAAAAATGTTGTGAATATGTTGTAGACATATCATTTCTCAATTTTCCCATTAGAAGAAGGTATAATGTAATTTGTTTTTTAATAAAAATAGTGTAATTTGAACGTCTGTTTTATAATAATTACTTTTTACCAACATATTAAGATATATATACTATTTGACACACTTAATGCGGACCTTGACACACTTGCACAACACAAACACTTATATAATTGAATCACAAACAAACTATTACATGGTATCACATCAAAAGTCAAAACCATAACATTTGACATTTAGTTAATCTCATAATATTGTGTCATATAAGTTTTTGAGATTTCACAATTTTTTTAAAACATCATTATTCAAATTTTTTTAATTGATTTTAAACTCTACTATATATTTAAACATTCCATTATATTCTTGCCTCATCATGATTTATTTAAATGGTAGAATAAATAGTTCCATTCAACATACAAATATAGTTAAAATACATATCTATTAATAATTATCATAATTATCAAATTTTATGTTTAGACAAAAATATAAAATAAAGAGAAAAAAAATACCATATTATTAAATTTTGTCATGCAATACACGAGCTAGCCTATAATCTATTTTATATATATATCTATATATATATATATATATATATATATATATATATAATTGAAGTATTTAACTTTTGGTTAACCTCACAAGACTTTACCACGTAAACTTTTGAAACTTAACAATTTTCATGTCATTATCTTTGTGTATATAATATATATTAATTGACTTAAAATTTTTTTTTTCTATATTTAAACACTCCATTAGAATATTTCCACACGAGATTTTCTTTAAATGGTATAATATAATAGATAGGTATATATACAAATACAATCATAATAAATGGCAATTAATAATTATCATAATCATATTTTCTTTAAATAGTATATAGATACTTTCATATACAAAAATAATTATAATAAATTTTTTTAATAAAATAATATAATTATCAATTTCATAAATAGATAATAAAAAATAAAGGAGAGAAAAAAAATTTTAACTTTGCATGGCATATTGACTAGTTTATAATCTATAATCATATATATATATATATATGTGTGTGTGTGTGTGTGTACATATGTATATATGAAAATGTTTGACTTTTAGTTAACCACATAATATTTTGCCAAATAAGTTTGAAGACTCATAATTTTATATATCATTATTCTATTATATAATTTTTAATTTTTTTAAATTTTATTCTATATTTAAAAATCATTAGAATTTTCTACAATTAAAATAAAAATACAATTAGTAACTATCATAAGCATCAATTTTCATGTTTAAATTAAAAAAATAGCAAAAAAATCATATTTTGTTAAACTTTCACTTGCATGCAGCACAAATTAATATAACTAGTATATATAAAAAATTGAAGATGTATGACTTTTGCTTGACCTCGTAAAATTTTGCATTATAAGCTTTTGTGGCCTTACACTTATACATGTCATTATTATTATTATTATTATTATTATTATTATTTGATTTTAACTTTTAAACCATCCATTAGAATCTTGTCATATCGCTTGCAAAAAATAAATAATAAAATAAGAACCTTTTCATATCATATTTATTTTAAAAGGTAGAATTAACAGATCTATATATAAATACAATTATAATAAATTCCTATTAATAATTACTATAATTATCAAATTTCATCTATTGAGAGAGAGAGAGAGAGAATTTATATTTTTGTTAAATTTTCTTGTTTATTACATAAGCTACAAGCTTCTTTTTTCTTTTTTCTTTTTCTTTTTCTTTTTTAAAGAGACATAAGTTACTAACTACTAGTAGTAGTTGTGCGCGTATGTAAAATAAGGTATGTTTTCTGTTATACATATTATCGCGATCTATTTCAAAACCCTTTGTTTTTTTCTTTTGCAATTTCAGATTGGTAAGAAAAAGATTATTGAAATATAAGAAATACAACAAATTTAGCTAGCTACGAAGGTTAGCAAATTGACTAATATCCCACTTCAATCAAATTAAGATCACCTATCTAAACTAATATATGTAAGGAGAGGATTACTTGTTAAAGTAAACTATTTGAGGAAGTGGCCAAGTTGAGCTGATGATATCTCTAACACGAAAATGACGGCAACAGAAATGAAATGAAGATATGTTATATGGAATTTGCACTTTATTCTTTTGGCAAAACCAAACTGCCCAATGAGAAAGACATATGGGACTTTTCAAACCCATAATATCGTATATGGAGGCAACATGCTTTTATTGACTTGCACATATATATATATATATGAATAATTCACATGCATATCGTATTTGAAACAACATAATATTTTCTTACTACTGTGAGTTTAAACTTTAAACCACCAATTATTTCCTTTCTCACACTTGAGAATTTAGGGGTATGATACCAACTTATCACTGAACCAATGAATCTCAGGCAGAGTAAACATTAAATTGATTACGCAGATAAAACTGTGTTTTCTAAAGCAACTTCAAGAAGTAATGACTAATGACAGCTATAATGACCCCCAAACCACAATGTTGTCCTCTTGATTTTAATATTAAAGCCGTAAAGTAACGCGTAGACGACTTAGAAGGATTGCTAACTTGCATAAGTTACAATGTTGAATTAATTCTTTAAACAAAAAACTTGGGAAAAAATGCCAATAGAGTTTTAGAAATTATTAATGTGACATTAGAAGTTCTTTGTTGGAATTGTTACATCGGTCAAGAAAAGTCATTTATGATGACATGCCTCGCTATTTTGAGCTGCATATATACCAATTTTTCTCTATCTCCCATTTGTCTCCAACACAGAAATGGAAGCCTTCTCTCTCCATATATGTTAATGTGGGTGTGTGTGAAACAAGCTGCAGAAATAGTAGGGTTTGAAATAGCTTTCAAACAGTAATTGCAAAGCATTTCTGTTACTTGCAGAGCCAAACATCCATAATTCCTTTGAGATGTCCTTATATGAAAACCATAATATACCTTTTTCTCTCACCTTCCCAATAAGAAACACATAAAAGTAACCATCTCTTCTCTTCTCTTCATAACCTCACCTTTTACATCAACAGGCACTGAAAATATGCAACAAACTACTTTGACTCTTCACGTCCCACCTTTCTTATACACGACTACACGAACGCACCCACTCAAAACAATACCTATTTCTGTACTCTATCTTTAATTTGCAAAACTTTCCCATTTTTGTTATTCTCTCAATAAATGAGTTTTGTTGCATGGTAGTTGGTAACGATGCTGGCTTCATAAATATCCACACAAAAATGCTCTCACAAACTCTAGCTGTAACTTCTTTGTCCGTTCTTAGCCAAAAAATAAGTGGAAAATTTTTGAGTATTGAAATGACTTGGCAAATTTCATGTGAGAGATAACATGAAGTCTTTATTCTTGTAACCAAGATAATTGAAGTCTAAGGCGTATTTTATTTTTCTATTGAAAGACAAGTTGGATTGCATTTTCTTCATGTTTTGTTTTCTTTTTAATTCCAAATTTTATCTTCTGTTTCATGAAAATGTCTCATCATCATTTTATTTTGTTGTCCTTTTACAGTCTTGCACTAATAAAAATATTTTTTTATCTTTTTTTTTTCCCTGGTAATAGTACGTAAAATAAAGAAATAAAGTAATAATTATAGACCAATTAACAAAGATAACATAAACATGAAAGTCCAACAACTCTTACCAATAAGCTTACAATCCGGTGACACCCTTCTCCCTGCCCTTCAAATTAGCAAAACAAAAAAAAAAAAACAAATAAAATAAAAAAAAACCATTAACAAGTCTTTAAGGGTCTCAAGTACCATAGATGCTTACGTAAGAATATTTCTTTGGCTTTATCTTTTCCGTGCCTAAAAGTATAATAATAATCTTATGCGTCAGATATATGTATACCCGTCCACAGTTTGTAAAACTCATATATTTGAGAGATGGAAGATGTATATATTAATTATCTTATACAATAAATATCTTCTTCTACTTTAATTTGTTTTCCCTGCGGTAAAGATTAAGGGTACTTCAACCCAACCTATACTACTTTCCTGTTGGGATTAATTGCAGTGCCAGCTCATATAAGCTATTGATGCAGCCGCCTAAGGCCCCAAATGAAAAAAAAAAATGCCCTTAAATTTTAACCAATAGTATTAATTAAGCCAAAATATTAACCAATAAATAAAATAATAATTTCTTATCAAATGAAAAAAAAATAAAAAAGATAAAGAAATATTATGTCCACAACATTTTTCACAACATTTTTACAAAAAAAAATCTTAAAATGGCAAATTGTTAAAGGTTGTTATTGACAGCAAAAAAAAAAAAAAAAATTAGTGGTAGGTTCAACTAGAACACAAGAAATAACTTAACACGTAAGATTTGTTATGAAAAATATTTTGAATGTAACACTTCTAAAAGAAAAAAGAAAAAAAAGAGAGTAATTCACAATATTTTTTACTATAGTCGAGTTAGCAAACTTTTACTAGTTTTCAACTAGATTCACCACTAACATCATTCTTTTACTCATTACTATCAATTTGTCATACATCAACAAATGTAAGAATTTCTGTCAAATTTTTTTGTGTTTATAAACTTTTTTTTTTTTTTTAAATTTACGTGGTTCATGTTAATTAATGGTAATTTTATATATAAAACAAAATAACTAATTTTCGCCTTAGGCCCCCAAATTCATCAAGCCGACCCTGATTAATTGTCATAACGAGCAACTTACAAATAGCAACTATTGAAGCAAAAATATTTGTGAGAACCAGTGGTGTTAGTCAGCATCTGAATGAAGTGCTTGAGAAACTAAAACACTTCACATTTATCCTCCCTCTAAACCATGTAAAGTATCAGATAACACAACTTTTTACACAACATTCTTCCAAACGAATATTTTTCATTCAAGGACCAAAGCATTTTTGATAGACTCACTCACAATATATATAACTAAATATACAAAATCATAAATTTAACTACCTCAATTTTAACTGGGATTTATCTTCTCCCGCAATCAAATTCTCAAAAAATACTCATATTTATCCCAAAAATACAAATATAGACAAGGGTTTGGCCATCATATAAAAATCTCACACACACACAAACAAAAACCAAAAAAAAAAAAACTCATATGAGTTGCGGGGAGAACGTCACTAGAAGAAATGCGGGTTAATCTTTAGGAATCAAATCCCAACAATCTTGAAATGAATGAAGCAGAGGAAAAGGGGAAATCAATTATGAAAACGAAGTTCATTGACCCGTTATTCCTTTTCTTTATTGTTGTTGACGGTAGTGGTGTTGATGGTAGTCTTCCTATCCTTGAGTTTGTTCACGGGTTGCAGTTTTGCCACTACGGATGTTAATGCTATTACAAACTAGGTCAAGGATATGAAGTTTGTACTTTGTCGGTAAAAAATATTTTGCACAGCTAGCCCCCTTTTCAATTACATGTAATATTTTTACACTTAAATAGATTTTTCTTGTTATTCACTTTCTTTTATTTATGTGTAATTTTAGACAGGTGAGCTTTCTAATGATTTATGTGACTTGTTTAAATAATATATATGGAAAATCTTATAAATTAGAGTAAATTTCACAAACCTACCCTGAGTTTTGTGATAATACCAACTAGGTCCAAAACATATTAAAACCTACCAATTTGGTCCTAAAAAGACAATTTTATCCCTAAACTTAAACAAACGCCGTTACTCTTTTATTGAGTAATAAAGGTTAGGCACCAACCCTAACATTTATTACTCAATATTCAAGTACAAAGAAAACCTGGAGAATATGCACAAAATTCTCTAAGCAAAATACACTATCTGCAATTGACAGCCCCAACAGCCTAGGCTATATACACAGAAATAACTGTCACGGCAGTTACTGCCAAGTAACTACCCCTTGTCCTAAACTTGCTGCCACATGTGGTCTCACTTAGGACACCTGCAACTGATACTGTCTTGGCCTACTCTCCATGTTTACAGCCCCTACACAACAGGTCTGAACATCCAGCAAGCTTGGAACTGCTTGATAACTGCTGGTAACTGCTGCTGCGCACTTTGCACATGCCAGCCCATCACTTAGCACTTCATGAGGCCTCTACCCATGCTCCAACAGCCCACACATGATTATCCCATCACGTTTTAAAAGTTTTGCCCTTGCCCAAGCCTTTCTCATTAGCATCACAGCCCACATAACATGTCCATACGTAGCCCACCAAGCAACTGCTATCAGCCCACACATACAAGTTCATGCATTCTGCCAGCACCAACCAGCCCAATGCCTTGCATAGCCTAATATCATCACAACAGCCCAACACTGCCTTGCAAACAAGCCACCAAGCCCACACACAAAGCAACCCAACCAAGCCACCATGCCATCAACCATCACTTAGGGTCAGCACCACTTGCTGCTACCCATCATCACTGAACCATCTCTGCCCATCATGGCTCACCACTACCATGGCCTTGGGGCATCATATAGAGCAAGGTGCCTCACATGCTATCCCTTATCATGCTCATCAATCTGAATGCAGCAGGGAGACTAGGTAGAGGCCTCATGAAGTGCTGAGTGATGGGTTGGCATGTGCAGAGTGTGCAACAACAGTTACCCACAGTTATCAAGCAGTTCCAAGCTTGCTGGATGTTCAAACCTGTTGTGTAGGGGCTGTAAACGTGGAGAGTAGGCCAAGACAGCATTAGTTGCAGGTGTCCTGAGTTAGACCACATGTGGCAGCAAGTCTTGGACAAGGGGCAGTTACTTGGCAGTAACTGCCGTGATAGTTATTTCTGTGTATATAGCCTAGGTTGTTGGGGCTGTCAACTAAAGAGAGTGTATTTTGCTTAGAGAATTTCGTGTATATTCTTCAGGCTTCCTTTATACTTGAATTTTGAGTAATGAAGGTTGGGGTTGGTGCCCTGTAAATACTGTGTGTCTGTGTGTCTGTGTGTGTGTGTGTGTGTGTGTGTGAATTCCCTTAATAATTCTGTTCTAAGTGTTCCTACAGTGTGTGTGAGTGGTGTATTGGCTGAGACTAAGGGAGGAACTTAGTGCCATCACAGGCAGAAAATTTAAAAGGAAAAAATTGACCCTGTGACAATTTTGTCCCAAAACTTAAAACAAACGCCGTTACTCTTTTAATTTCTCTTCTTTCTCTCTTCTATCTCTTTCCTCTCCCTATCTTTTCACTGAGTTCTCCCTCTCAGAGTTATCTCTTTAACTGAACCTCAGCCACGGTGAAGCCCATGAACTTGATCACCGGCATCAACAACACCACCATGCAAGTCTTTTCCCAATTCCCATCGCAAGATTGATGTCATTAGCTCTGTCGATGGACTCTCGCCCCCTTCTCTCTCAAATCACAACCCACACGGTGGTGGTGCTTCAATCTAGATCTTGCCTTCAATAAACTCTCTTATTGTCTTTGCGGCGGCGTTGTGGATTAGGCATGACCTTTGGATTTCAGATTTTGGTAGTGTTTCTTCAGGAGGTTGGCAGTTAGGATTGTGTTGATTTCTATGTTGTTTTCTTGAGATTTTTGTTGGTTTTTTGGGAGGTTTTGTTGGGATTTTTTGGAGATTTTATTGAGAATTTACAAAGGAATTTATGTGTGTTGTTTGGCTTGGATTTTTGCTGGTTTATTTGGGTGTCTATTGGTTTTGAAAGAGAATTTTTTTGTGATTTTTGCTAGTGTGTTTCTGGCCCGTCTCACAAGTGCGTTAATGGAGCCTTATCAATTAGGCTTTGGGTAGGTAAAGCCTAGATGGAGCACTAGACCTCGGCTTCAGATACTTGCAGGCAAGGTGTATTTTAATCGGCTTCAAATACTTGCAAGTAAGGTCTACTTTAAGGCAAGGGCTAGCTAGAGGTGTATTTTAAAATAGATTTCACTTGTTTTTGTCATCTGCAAATATCTGAATCCCAGAGAGTAAAGAGAGGCCTGAGAGTGACAAGAGAGAAGAGAGAATCACTAACGGTGTTTGTATGTTTAGGGACAAAGTTGTCTTTTGAGGATAAATTGGTGGATTTTAAAATGTTTTGGACTTAGTTAGTATTATCACAAACCTCAAGGTAGGTTTGTGAAATTTACCCTATAACTTATCTTGTAGTAAGTTGGAAGAGATAACTCCAAATTGGTTTGAAGTTAAACTTTATCCTTTCAATTATAAGCAATATTGTTGCACTTAAATAGTTTTTACTTTTTCTTTTTCTTTTTTTCTTTTTGAGAAGAAAAGTGTAAATTTTATTATAACAAATCATCCCAATTGGATAAAATTACAGCATTGAGGTGTGATGGAATATCCTTAAATAGTTTTTACTTTGTTATTCACTTTCTTTTGAAGAAAAACCAACACAACTAAAACATTGGGTTATTTTAGACCGTCTACTAAGTAGACACCAAACCTCAGAATATGAATAATATTATAAACATGATTGGATTATCTATACGTAATTGGTGATACTTCAATTTGTAAGACTTGTGTAATAAAAATTTGTAAAATTTCTAGCATCACTCAAAATTTTTATAATTATTCTTCACAACTGCTAAAATGGTAAGTTATTATTAGAGCCACATTAATACCACATACACCCACTATTAATATCATTTTTATTAACACCAATCTTAATATATCATCTCAACTATTTATAATAAATATACTAATAGGGTGAACAAATTTGAGTCCTTAAATATATATATTTTTTTTTAACAAACAAGTGTATCTAGACCTCTTCAAGTATCTGACTATTCTCTTGTAGGGGTGGCAAAATTGGATACGACACGCAAACCCGACACAACACGAAATCAGTTGGTTATGGGTTGAGGCTTAATGGATTCGTGTCATATTCGTGTTGACACAATTGGCTCGTTTAATAAACGGATTGAGTTAGTGTCCATCACATGGAACCCATTTGACCCATTTAATTAAATGACATTTTTCCAATATACTCTTCAAACCCTAAATATATAAACTTATTAGTTGTTGTGGTTTTTTTTTTTTTTGACATATTATGATTGATTATTTGTGATATTAAGATATGCTTTAGTTTTGAAGGGTTATTTGTGATGCAGTTACTGGCTAGTTCTGAATTTTATATTAAAAATATTTATTTTTTTGGTTTTTCATCATTCATATCAATTTGGTTAATACTAAAATTAGTGTTTTTTTTTTTTTGATAAAATCTAATAAACAAGTCGACACGACTAACCCATTTAATAAATGGATTGTGTTAGGGATGAGGAATTCTGACATGTTTAATAAACATGTCGGGTTAAGGTTGACCTATATAGTTGAATATTCATGAGTCGGCACAATACAAATCCGACACGTGAACACGAATTGCAACCCCTATTCTCCTGGGCATGTGTGGTCTCGGCATCCCACACACATCGGGTTATTATAGGGAAGAATCCCTTGAAGTGGTCTCAAGATATTAGTGAAAATTTTCGAGTTTAGAATTTTATAAATATCATAAGACCTTAAGAATTACTAAGCCAACCCCTTAAGTTTAATCCTTAGAGTTATTGCATGGGACAATAGATGACACAAAACTAATAAAACGTCATGAACTCAACGCAAATTATTATAAAATCGATCTAGCGATACAAAATTTTTCATAATTATTGACGTGATTTGTTATGATTAGTTCAAAATAAATATAAAAAATAATAATAATTAATCTATATAAAAGTAATGTTTCAATCAAAACTCGTCCTTTGTTTATGAAAGAGACTGAACATTTTTATGTACCTAACATTGATTATTGTTATACAGTATCAACTAGTTTAGATGGAAACAATATGAAGGTTCCATAAATACTGTGACGTGTTATCCAACACTACGGTGAAGTAACCCATAAGGCTTTGTTTGTTGGACTTTTTCTCGTTCTTACATGTTTACAGAAACTAGCTCAAATTAAACATGACTAAAATATTGTCTTTTTGGTTGGATCAAGTACAGTTAGTTGTCTTTTCTTTGCTTGTCTAATCTCTCATTTCAGAAAACAAAGTCCCCATTTTCCATTGAGAGGTGTCTCTAACTATTGTTAGTGCTTTAAGATTATGACAGTTTAGCTACCTTGAAGGTACCTCATAAAACATTCCCTAAGCTTTATCTAATTTGTTTAATACCAACTACTCTTAATAACAAAAAGTCCTAAACCAGCTTAAAGGTGCCCAAGTTTTTTGAGATGGGTTCTAGTTGTAATTAAATTAGGTGCTAATTAATACAAATAAGAAAAAAAAAAACCAATCTAAATCTACAAAACTTTGACATCAATTACATTCCATCCATGTTTAAACGAGCCAAAACCCCAAGTTATTATCACTTTAACTATCATGCTTAAAGTGGCTTTATATATTCTGGGCTCACTTCGGATGCTCTATCAACTAAATAGTAAATCCTAATTCCTATCCCAAACCCAACTATGCATTTAATCCATTATTTCCATTAGCCATCTGTGCACTGTGATAGGATGTCAACATTAACATTTCAAATCAAAGGTAGGTAATATTGTTCAATTACATCACAGTGGAGCAATGGAAGACGTCTCTCAACTCTCACATATATAGTTTCATTAATTTCTCTCACTATTTTTTACAAATGGTAAATTTTTATTATTATTATTTGTCATGGTTGCTTGCTCCAATTTATATAAATATATATGTCACGTTTATTGGCAATATTATTTTGGTTATAATAATACAAAGGAAGTCGGGACAGTTATCATTTGAGTGACATCCTACCTACCAGTTCCAGGAGCCAATTAACAATGCAATTATCGCATATTTGGACCCAAAACATCAATATAAACCATAACTTTGGACTTTCCAAATCATGTTTTTAATAATAGTTAAGAATATTTCGTAATAATCTTTACTTTTTCCTCCACCCCGCTGCCTCTGTGGAGCCCACCCTCACTCTCTCTCTCTCTCTCTCTCTCTCTCTCTCATATATGTGCGTCGGTCATAGATATACACTTTTCTTTTGATTTTTTTCTTGTTTTTTTGGCACTATATAATAAGGGTCAAATGATTTATTGAGACTTTCCCCGTTAATCATATAGATTTGTTAAAAATTGCATTGACTAATATTGGAGGCTAGAAGATGGATAGGATGCATAATGTATCAATATTGTCAAAACCAATATTGTTGCCAAAACTGAAATAGAGGATCAAAAATAAAATTTTCAACTGCTTAAGAGTCCGTTCGGTTGAAGGAGTGAAAAAGTAGGAGGATGGAAAATTGTGAAAGGATGGAAAATATTTAGTTTTCCTTCTTGTGTGTTCGGTTGGAAGGATAGAAAAGTGAGAGGTGGAAAATTCTTTTGTTCAGTTGGAGAGAAAAATGAAAGGATGGAAAATGTAATTTATATAAATTGACTATTATACCCTTGTTACATAATATGTAAGAAATAGATTTATTTTTACTCATTACATAATATAAAATTTATCACATCATATATATAAATTTATATTATTATTATTATTATTATAATGTAAAAATTAGATTAAGTCACATTGAAAAAAAAAAACGTTCAGGTCACATTGGAAAAAAAAAAAAAGAAGAGAGAAGAGATCATTCAGGTAACGTTGAAAAAAAAAACATTGAAGATCAGGTCATGTTGAAAAAAAAAAAGACAAGAGAACGTTTCAAGTCACAATGAGAGAGAGAGAGAGAGAGAGAGAGAGAAGAGAACGTTGAAAAAAAATAGGTGGGAAAATGGTATTTTTGTAAAAGTGCTACCATAACACTTTTCTCTCCAGATTTTCCTTCCGATTTGGAAGGAAAAAAAATGTAGACCCGGAGAGAAAAACTTTCTCCCCAGTTTTCTCTCCTTCCTATTTTCCTTCCCCAAACGAACAATGGAAAACAGTATTTTCTACTCTATTTTCCTTCCTCTATTTTTCATCCTCCCTATTTTCCACCCAAACGGATGGACCCTAAAGGAAGGAACTAATGCAGATGTATAGTTTTTGGACTATTATCTTTTGGGTACAAGATGCTCCGGATACCCTGCAAATTAATTATTATCATTTTCTTTATAATTTTTTTCACTTAAATTTTTGTTTGGTTCACATTCAAAATACAAGAAATTGAACGAATAAAAAAATATTATATTGTTAGGGTTAATAAGTGAATTGGCAAATTCTAGGGTCAAAACATACCAAATTTGGGTTGTATCAATTAAATTGTGTTAGGTTTGAGTCTATGTCAAAAGATCCTTAAAGATGATGAATTTATGGGCTACTCGGATAATGAATTGATGATCTTTCTTATCTTTTTTACACCATAATGAATTATTTAGTGAAAATTTTGTTCATTATAAACTGGACATTTAGGGATTCAAAACAAATATAAATTTCACTTAATTTGAATTTGAAATGAATGAGATACGTCCATTTGAAGTTCACACAATTGTGTTGTTTTCGAGAGTTCTCTCAAGTCTCAACCCTTAGTCCCTTACTACATTCCCACTCGACCGAAACTAAAGCAAATAGCAAATCAACTTTGAAAGTTTTCTAAATTAACTTGATGATTTCTTATATAAAACCAACCCTTGTTGCACACGTTTAGAGGAAAGGGGTTGTCATACTACTATATGATGAAGTGTAAATCGTCAGTCAAGTTGGTTCGTCCAGATTGC